>NC_068448.1:64111576-64189076 GCF_023373465.1 Oncorhynchus keta
GTCCTGACCAAGTCGAAGTAAGCTCAGACAATTACAAAAAACAAAGAATGTCAAAGTATCACATTTTGTCAGGAAATATAGCTGAACAAAAATATACATTTTCCATACACACAAAAACCTTCTCTCAAATTGTGTGCACAAATGTCTCAGTAAAGTCTTTGAAATTGTTGCAAGTTCCGTTTATATTTTTTTGTTCAGTATATATTTATAAAAACATATTTTTCACTGTATTATAACGTCGTCAATGTTGTTGTCATGCTCTAATCTTTAGGCGTGCCGCAATAGTATGTTTTGTCATAGACCTTAGGCATTACTTCAGGGGGCTAATGCAAGTCTTCAGGACCCAGGGAAGATTCCTCATGTGTGTGGATGAGAAAGAGGAAGAGGCAATCCTTTTCATATTTGTTTCCCAGTGTGTGTTTTCATCTGTATTTGTGTCTATCCTAGCTGTCACTGACTCCATCACATCTCCATAGCCTCTGATACCCTAAATCTAATAAAGCACTAAAATCTGATCAAACCAAAGGAATCTGATCTGTGTGAAGGTCCCGACACACACACACGCGCGCGCACACAAACACACACACCAAATCTGACAAGGCGTAGGTATCTGATGTGTGTGATCTGACTGATAAATATGATAAGACTACTCCAGGTTAATAGAGCCTGACACACACTGGGGCCTTTGGAATGACTGAGACAGGATCAGGGCTTTGGCACATCACCCAGTCCAACCTGTCACCCGAGCCCAGCCTCAGAGCATCTCTTCAGGGTAGCTTTAGCTAACACCCATGGGTCTCCCCCCCCCCTCTCCCCCAGCCACTCCAAAGGCCCCGACACACACTCATCTCTGGGATGTGGGGATATGGTGTTGTTGTAGGAATGGCTGTCTGCTTTGATACCCTCAGGGAGATTACAGGGCAACGATAAAGGTTCTACTGGAACACAGGTAGGATCTTTCTCCCCTTCTCTTCTTCACTTCTCCACTTCCTTTCTATCTCTCACACACACACACACAAACACACACACTCTCCTAATGACCACGGCGTGACATGGAGGTCTCAGCGTGCCCAGTCTAATTTGTCTCTTCTCCTCTCATGTGTGTGTGTGGCCACAAAGATAGTAAAACAAGGACAATTATCCCTAGTGGGGACATTTCCCACATCCCCATGAGGACAAAGGCTATTTTAAGCAGGCAGGTCACCTGTGATAGAAGTCAGTATTTGACGTCCATCCATGTCTGAGGATGTCAGGAGAGGACGTGGAAACCGGCCTGTAGGGGCAACAGTGAGGGAATGGCGGATGCTGTCAGCATCTGCCTCTGGTTCCATGGTGCATGTTCAAAATTCAGTAATAGAAAGTTGGTTCTGAAATGTTTTTTTGAAGCCTATCCTTAACCATTCGGAGATAATGTCTAACCTTAAGAAGTCTGAGTTAATTCATACATTTAACCGTGACCTTAAACATGTTGAGTTAATGCCTAAACTTAACACTAAACACTTCAAAATTTGACATTTGGAATAACTTCAAAATGTTATGTTTGAGAAACATGGATGATAATTCTGACGTGAGACTGTGAGAGCTTGTAGATGGGTGTTAGGTTGTGGGCTAGGTTTACAATTAGGTTTAGGGTTACAATTAGGGTTAGGGTTTAAATTAGGGTTAGGGTTTAAATTAGGGTTAGGGTTTAAATTCGAATTAGGGTTAGGGTAAGTGGTTAGTAGTTACGTTTAAGTTAAGAGTTAGGTTTAGGGTTAGGGTTAGGGCTAGGGCTTGGTTTAGGTTTAAGAGGGTTTCTATTTATGCTGATATCAAACCTGTGGTTGCAAGGGCCTATTGGTCACCTGTGGGTGACAGGTAGCCTAGTGGTTAGAGCGTTGGGCCAGTAACCGAAAGTTTGTTAGATTAAATCCCTGAGCTGACCAGGTAAAAATATGTTGTACTGCCCCTGAACAAGTTAACCCACTGTTCCTAGGTTGTCATTGTAAATAAGAATTTGTTCTTAACTGACTTGCTTAGTTAAATAAAGGTTTAATTAATATATATTGTGGTTAGGGTTAGGCACTCTTTAAGGTGTATTGATTTAACTCACCACAATCTATAACTCGATTGTCTTGTCTTAAGTCTCTCATCTGTACCTTTCTCTATCAGTAATACATACCATGAAGTCCAAAAGTATTTAAATATGTGTAAATAAGAATAAATATGTATCTGAACACTCCTACATTAATGTGGATGCTACCATGATTGGATAATCCTGAATGAATCTGGAATAAGGATGAGTGAGAAAGTTACAGAAGTTATGAGTATCATACCAACCCAAAAATACCTCCCCTGTTAATGTAATTGTGAGAGACTAGCATGTCATCATTATTCACAATTCATTCAGGGTTTTCTGTAATTCTGGTAGCATCCACATGTAGTTACGGCCTTGTGTAGTCCCTGCAACTCTCCAACAGGCTCGGGAGAGGTGAAGGTCGAGACATGCGTCCTCTGAAACATGACCCGCCGAGCCACGCTGCTTCTTAACACACTGCTCGATTAACCTGGAAGTCAGCCGCACCAATGTGTCGAAGGAAACACTGTCCGACGGACGACAAAGTCAGTTTGCAGGTTCCTGGCCTGCCACTAAAGCACAACAAGCCAAGGAAAGCCTTAGCGGCCAAACCCTCTCTTAACCCAGGCGATGTTGGGCCAATTATGCGCCGACGGGTGTCGAACCCCAGGCTGTAGTGACGCATCAGCACCTGCGATGCAGTGCCTCAGACCGCTGCGCAACTCAGGAGGACAGAAACATATTATATTCTCATTTACAATAAAAGTTACTCCAAAATGACACAGTGCATTATTTAACATTCATTTTTATTGGGCACAAAATAATCTGAAACAAACTGAAAATCCTTTTGGTTCCCTTGTTAGCAAAGCAAGGATGTAATGCAACAATGACAATAATTGTCTGGAATGGTGACTGTGCTGGTGGCTGGGCTTGTAGCTGGGCTGGTGACTGGGCTGCTGGATGGGCTGGTGACTGGGCTGTTGGCTGAGCTGGTGACTGGGCTGCTGGATGGGCTGGTGACTGGGCTGTTGGCTGGGCTGGTGACTGGGCTGCTAGCTGGGCTGCTGGCTGGGCTGTTGGCTGAGCTGGTGGCTGGGCTGGTGACTGGGCTGGTGGCTGGACCTATAGTGGATTTGTCACCAGTATCTTCACAGCTCTGATCTGAGGGATTCATGGGACAACAGGGTCTGAAAACAGGGACAGACTTATCAAATTAGCTCTGCTCTTGGCTGGAATAGTGCATGTGTGTGTGTCTGTGTGTGTGTGTTTGTGTAATTCATACTGTATGTACTATATGTATATGTATATCTATATCTATCTATTACTGTATCATATCTTAGCCCAAAGCACTAAGATCTCAAGGTTACAGCTCAAGATCCAGCAGAATCACTCCATTGATTACCTTCAAGAGCCACCTCAGTCGCAATTATTAATGAACAGCCGACTATGCCATCCTCAGAGCTCTATTAATTGATTGTTAGGACTGAGTTTAATAGATCATTAGGACTTAGGATCGTTAAGGTTAGTGGCAAAATACAAAGTGTAAGTGGCTGGTTGATGTGAATAGGACCAAGCACTGAGGGTTAAGAGGCTAGCCAATGAAAGCCTGTTGATATGGTTATGGTGATATGCTATGGTTCCATAACAGAAAAAAGTGAAATATGCAGCCTATGTACATATTTGTGTAGTGTAACGGCGTTCTTCGTTTGTCGAAAGAGAGTCAGACCGAAATGCAGCGTGGTGGTTACTCATGTCTTTAATGAAGAAAATGACGATACATGAAATAACTAAATAAATACAAAAACAACAAAACGGAACGTGAAACTTAATTACAGCCTATCTGGTGAAACTACACAGAGACAGGAACAATCACCCACAAAATACAAAGTGAAACCCAGGCTACCTAAATACGGTTCCCCATCAGAGACAACAAGAATCACCTGACTCTGATTGAGAACCGCCTCAGGCAGCCAAGCCTATACTAGACACACCCCTAATCAACCACAATCCCAATGCCTACAAAAACCCCAATACGACAATACAATAACCCCATGTCACACCCTGGCCTGAACAAATAATTAAAGAAAACACAAAATACTAAGACCAAGGCTTGACAGAACCCCCCCCCTAAGGTGCGGACTCCCGGACACACCTCAAATCCATAGGGAGAGGCCGGGTGGGCGTCTGTCCATGGTGGCGGTTCCGGCTCGGGACGTGGACCCCACTCCATTAATGTCCTAGTTCCTCCCCTTCGCGTCCTGGGATAATCCACCCTCGCCGCCGACCATGGCCTAATAGTCCTCACCCAGAACCCCACTGAACTGAGGAGCAGCTCGTGACTGAGGGGCAGCTCGGGACTGAGGCAGCTCGGGACTGAGGGCAGCTCGGGACTGAGGGGCAGCTCGGGACTGAGGGGCAGCTCGAGACTGAGGGGCAGCCCGGAACTGAGGGGAAGCCAGTACTGAGCGAAAGCCCAGTACTGAGAGGAAGCCCAGTACTGAGAGGAAGCCCAGTACTGAGATGAAGCTCAGGTAGGTAGCCGGCTCCGGTAGATCCTGGCTGGCTGGCGGATCTGGAAGATTCTGGTTGACTAGCAGATCTGGAAGATTCTGGTTGACTGGCAGATCTGGAAGAGACTGGTTGACTGGCAGATCTGGAAGAATCTGGTTGACTGGCAGATCTAGAAGATCATGGCTGACTGGCGGATCTAGCTGCTCTATGCAGACTGACAGCTCTGGCTGCTCCATGCAGACTGACAGCTCCTTGCAGACTGACAGCTCTGGCTGCTACTTACAGACTGACAGCTCTGGCTGCTTCATGCAGACTGACAGCTCTGGCTGCTTCATACAGACTGACAGCTCTGACTGCTCCATGCATGCTGACAGCTCTGACTGCTCCATGCAGGCTGACAGCTCTGACTGCTCCATGCAGGCTGGCAGCACCTTGCAGACTGGCAGCTCCTTGCAGACTAGCAGCTCCTTGCAGACTGGCAGCTCTGGCTGCTTCATGCAGACTGACAGCTCTGGCTGCTTCATACAGACTGACAGCTCTGACTGCTCCATGCAGGCTGACAGCTCTGACTGCTCCATGCAGGCTGACAGCTCTGACTGCTCCATGCAGGCTGGCAGCACCTTGCAGACTGGCAGCTCCTTGCAGACTAGCAGCTCCTTGCAGACTGGCAGCTCTGGCTGCTTCATGCAGACTGGCAGCTCTGGCTGCTTCATGCAGACTGACAGCTCAGGCTGCTCCGAACAGGCAGGAGGCTCCGGCAGCGCTGTAGAGGAGGAAGGCTCTGATAGCGCTGAACAGGCGGGGCACACTGACGACCTGGTGCGTGGTGCTGGAACTGGTGCTACAGGATCAAGGACACGCACAGGAAGCCTGGTGCGGGGAGCTGCTACCGGAGGACAGATGTGTGAAGGTGGCACAGGATGGACTGGACCGTGAAGGTGTACTGGAGAGCCTGAGAGAAGGACTGGCACAGGACGTGCAAGGCTAGGTAGGTACACAGGAGGCCTGGTGCGTGAGGCTGGCACATTTTTCACCAGCCGACTAACACGCACCTCAGGACGAGTATGGAGCGCTGACCCAGGTGCCATTAAATCCCGACACGGTCCGTCGGACGAATATCGTACCTATAGCACCATACTAGCAACTCCCTCATTACTCTCTCCTCCACTTTCCCCATTAACTCATTCACAGTCTCTGCTTCGCTCACCTCTAACACCGGCTCTGGTTCTGGTCTCCTCCTTGGCTCCTCACGATAAACAAGGAGAGTTGGCCCTGGATAGACCGGACCGTGCAGGCGCACTGGAGCTCTTGAGCACCGAGCCTGCCCAACCTTACCTGGCTCGATGCCCACTCTAGCCCGGCCAATACGAAGGGCTGGTATGAACCGCACCGGGCTATGCACCCGCACTGGAAACACTGTGCGCTCCATAGCATAACACAGTGCCTGCCCGGTCTCTCTAGCCCCCCGGTAAGCACAGGGAGTTTGCGCAGGTCTCCTACCTGGCATAGCCATACTCCCTGTAAGCCACCCCCCAATAATTTTTTTGGGGCTGCTTTTCGGGCTTCCTTGCCAACCGTGTTCCCTCGTATCGTCGGCTCCTATCTCCGGCTGCCTCTACTCTCCTAAGTGCCTCCACCTGTTCCCATGGGAGGCGATCTCTTCCGGCCAGTATCTCCTCCCAAGTGTAACAACCTTTACCATCCAACACGTCTTCCCCCATGTCCATTCTCTGAATAATTCATCCTCCTTTTGCTGCTCCTGCTGTCGCTGCCTGTTACCACGCCACTCGGTCCGTGTGTGGTGGGTGATTCTGTAACGGCGTTCTTTGTTTGTCGAAAGAGAGTCGGACCGAAATGCAGCGTGGTGGTTACTCATGTCTTTAATGAAGAAAATGACGATACATGAAATAACTAAATAAATACAAAAACAACCAAACGGAACGTGAAACTTAATTACAGCCTATCTGGTGAAACTACACAGAGACAGGAACAATCACCCACAAAATACAAAGTGAAACCCAGGCTACCTAAATACGGTTCCCCATCAGAGACAACAAGAATCACCTGACTCTGATTGAGAACCGCCCCAGGCAGCCAAGCCTATACTAGACACACCCCTAATCAACCACAATCCCAATGCCTACAAAAACCCCAATACGACAATACAATAACCCCATGTCACACCCTGGCCTGAACAAATAATTAAAGAAAACACAAAATACTAAGACCAAGGCATGACATGTAGGATATAAATGTACTTGTCATGCAGCCATTAGCTTTAAATGGTATTTGTGCTACACATGTAGATTTCAGAAATATTTGACCCATTCAAGATGTGTTTACATGGTTAGATTTATACTCTAAGGAGATATTATACATTTATTGTATCGCTGTTATTTGCGATGTTATGGAGATGTTGTTTACATTATATACTGGTGATAGTGGGGGCAATTACATATTTTGAGACTAAGTGACTATTTCAAGTTGTGTTTCCGTATTCAGCCATGATGGGCAATTGTGATATTAAGGAGTGTAGTTCAAGCAGTTCTTTCTGATTTTATTGAGAGGTTTTCTGACAATCCTTTTTCTCTTTCACTTTTTTTCTCTCTCTTTCACTCTCTTTCTTGCTATCTATCTATCTATCTATCTATCTCTCTCTCTCTCTCTCTCTCTCTCACTCACTCTTTCTCTCTCTCTCTTGCAGTGCATGCTGGGAGTTTTTTGGGAGTTTGAGTGTTTGGTGTGGAGGGCTCTATCCTAACTAACGTTCTTGATTATTTTCTTTACATGTTATTTTCTATGGTGGAGGGTTAATGCAATATTTGTTTTAGCGGTATCCACAGTTTTTTCAAAGTTAGGGTGGAAGAGGACAGAGTAACTTTCCTGGGGTTTGGAAGTTGTGGTGTGTGTGATGGCTTCTCAGCCTAGCGCGGAGGAGATGCTGTCGATAAGGCATGGATTCAGGTGTGTTCCTGAGAATGGAGTTAAGGTGGAGGAGGTTCTGCTCGCGGTCGGTGAACAGGTCGGAGCTGAATTTATACATTCTGCTTCTAGAATGAACAAAGCTGTAGTTGTGTTCCTGAGAATGGAGTTAAGGTGGAGGAGGTTCTGCTCACGGTCGGTGAACAGGTAGGAGCTGAGTTTATACACTCTGCTTCTAGGATGAACAAAGCTGTGGTTGTGTTTATGAAAAGGGCTAATTTGGTTGGTAGGCTAATTGCTAGCGGAATATTTGTAAGGGATGTGTTTGTGTCAATTTCACCTCTCTCTAACCCTTTGACAAGAGTGGTACTTGCAAATTTGCCTCCGTTTATTACGGATGACCAAATCAGGAAAGAGCTGAGTCGTTTTGGTAAGTTTGCTAGCGGTTTTCGTGTCAGAAGGCTTTCAGGCATATGCCGTTAAGCACATTTCGTTCCTGAGGCAAGTGTTTATGTTTCTGAACAACAATGAGCAACAACTAAATGTGCATTTTAAAGTGAGGCACGGGGAGGGGCTCTATGCAGGTTTTGCCAGCACAGATAGTCTATGGTGTTTTGAGTGTGGGGATTTGGGGCATAAGAGCTTTGCGTGCCACATAAAGCCCGTAGACAAGGTGAGGGTACAAGCGCCAGTGGGGGAAATCAAGGTCAAAGTGCAGGGGGTAAAGAGATGCAGACAGCAGAAGCTGGGCCTAGTCATGCCAGGGAAGGTGGTGTAAATGAGGCTGGGCCTAGTCAGGCTAGAGAATGTGGTGTAGATGAGGCTGGGTCTAGTCAGGCTAGAGAATGTGGTGCAGATGAGGCTGGGTCTAGTCAGGCTAGAGAATGTGGTGTAGCGGAGGCTGGGTCTAGTCAGGCTATGGATGGTGGTGTAGCGGAGGCTGGGTATAGTCAAGCAAGAGATGGATGGTGCGCTACCATTCTCCCGGTGGGGTTTTTGGATCATCACATAACCATGGCTCTGCTGTCTATTTCACCAGGGCCCCGGCAGGCATCTTATTGGAAGTTAAATGTGAAGCTCTTACAAGATGCCACTTTTTGCTCAGGTTTCCAGACCTTTTGGGAAAGGTGGGGGCAGCGAAGAGAGTACTATGAGTCTCTGAGTCAATGGTGGGATGTGGGGAAAGTCCAAATTGGGCTTTTCTGTCAACAGTACACAGCTCTCTCATCCTCAGAGGCTAGGAGAGTATTGGGGGAACTAGAGCGTTGTATTAGTGAGATAGAGGTAGAGATGGTGGGGCAAGGCAATGTAGGCCTCCAGGCTAATTTAGCCAAATTATGTAGGGACCTGGGCAGTTTTTTCCAGGTTAAAGCAAAGGAAGCACTTGTAAGAGCTAGGTTCTCCATGCTCAAGGAGATGGATGCTCCCAGCTCCTTCTTCTTTGGTTTGGAAAGACAGAGTGGTGAAGCCAACGGTATGCATTGTCTGCGGCTGTCTGATGGGTGGATGACCTCTGTGGTGGGGGAGATGCGGGAGCGGACTGTGGAGTTTTATATTGAATTGTATAGGGCAGAAGTGTGTGATCCTATGTGTGCTCAAGTCTTGTTCGCAGGACTCCTTAAGCTCTCTCTGGCACAAAGGGATGAAATGGGCATTCCTTTGTTGTCCCATGAACTGGCAGAGGCCGTAACCCAGATGTCCCGCGGTCGTGCACCGGGGGTTGATGGACTCCCAGTGGAGTTTTATAAAAAATTCTGGCGAATATTTGGACAGGACTTCTTTTGCGTGTTGCGTGAATGCGTCGGGAAGGAGAGTTGCCGATGAGCTGCCGTCGGGCGGCTCTGACTCTCCCGCCCAAAAAAGGGGACTTGTGTGAACTTAAGAACTGGAGGCCTGTGGCATTACTCTGTGCAGACTACAAGATATTTGCCCAAATCCTCTCTAACAGACTGAAGTCCCATTTGGACTCGATAGTACATAAGGACCAAACATATTGTGTACCGGGATGCTCAATCACGGAAAACCTGTTCTTAATTAGGGACATGTTGGACTTGTCGAGAGGTTCTAATGTGAACTTTGGACTGGTCTCTTTAGATCAAGAGGAGGCTTTTGATAGAGTGGATCATGAGTATCTGTTTAATATGATGTTTGGGTTTGGGAAGAGTTTTTGACATGTGTGAAGCTGTTGTATGCTGGGGTGTCATGCATGGTCAAGGTGGGAGGGGGGCTCTGTAAGCCAGTCTGGGTGAGACTGGGCATTAGACAAGGATGCCGTCTATCTGGGCAGTTATACACATTAGCCATTGAGCCTTTTTTAGGAATGCTATGCAGGAGACTGCAGGGAGTGTGCTGGACAGGAGTGGATGTGGTGACAGCCATAGCAGTGTCAGCATATGCAGATGATGTTTCTGTGATGGTCAGGGATGATCAGGATATGCAGGCACCAGAGACCAGTCTGAAGGTGTACGAGGGAGCTTTATCAGCTAAGGGCAAGAGCAAAGCTCTGTTATGTGGGCATGGGGGGATAGGGCTCCTCCTCTGCTTCCAGGCGGTTTGGGGTGGGGTTGTGAAGGGCTTAAAGTGTTGGGAGTGTACCTGGGCTCGGAGAAGTGGGTAAGGAAGAACTGGGAGGGCCTGTCACAGGCAGTGGTGTCAAGACTGGCCAGGTGGAGGTGGCTCCTGTACCAAGTGTCAAATAGAGGGAGGGTGCTGATAATCAACAACCTGGTAGCATCTTCCCTGTGGTATAAACTGGCTGTCCTCAACCCCCCCGCCGGTCTGCTTGCAGACCTGCAACGCAAGCTGGTGGACTTCTTCTGGTCGGGCCATCACTGGCTGAAGGCAGCAGTGTTGTACATGACCGTTCATGAAGGAGGACAGGGCCTGGTGGACTTCTTCTGGTCGGGCCATCACTGGCTGAAGGCAGCAGTGTTGTACATGACCGTTCATGAAGGAGGACAGGGCCTGGTGGACTTCTTCTGGTCGGGCCATCACTGGCTGAAGGCAGCAGTGTTGTACATGACCGTTCATGAAGGAGGACAGGGCCTGGTGGACTTCTTCTGGTCGGGCCATCACTGGCTGAAGGCAGCAGTGTTGTACATGACCGTTCATGAAGGAGGACAGGGCCTGGTGGACTTCTTCTGGTCGGGCCATCACTGGCTGAAGGCAGCAGTGTTGTACATGACCGTTCATGAAGGAGGACAGGGCCTGGTGGACTTCTTCTGGTCGGGCCATCACTGGCTGAAGGCAGCAGTGTTGTACATGACCGTTCATGAAGGAGGACAGGGCCTGGTGGACTTCTTCTGGTCGGGCCATCACTGGCTGAAGGCAGCAGTGTTGTACATTACCGTTCATGAAGGAGGACAGGGCCTGGTGGACTTCTTCTGGTCGGGCCATCGCTGGCTGAAGGCAGCAGTGTTGTACATGACCGTTCATGAAGGAGGACAGGGCCTGGTGGACTTCTTCTGGTCGGGCCATCACTGGCTGAAGGCAGCAGTGTTGTACATTACCGTTCATGAAGGAGGACAGGGCCTGGTGGACTTCTTCTGGTCGGGCCATCACTGGCTGAAGGCAGCAGTGTTGTACATGACCGTTCATGAAGGAGGACAGGGCCTGGTGGACTTCTTCTGGTCGAGCCATCACTGGCTGAAGGCAGCAGTGTTGTACATGACCGTTCATGAAGGAGGACAGGCGCTGCTGAGGAGAGCTGGCGGATTAGGGTTGGACGGGCAGCTGTTTCTCATGAAGCTGGAGAGACTGAGTACATCAGGTCTCTCAGATTTTTACTCTGCAATGCGGAGGGCCTGGCAGCTGCTAAGGCCCATACGAGAAGGGGGTATGGAGCCTGGGCTATGGGTGTGGGAGGAGCCTATCTTCCACAACCCAGCCATCCCTTTGAGATCGGTTCAGTTGGCCACCCTGCAGAGGCAACTGATGGCAGGCTGGGTGACCTGAGACTGCTGGGAGAGGAGGGGTGGAAAACCCCGGAAGTCTTGGCACAACAAACAGGAATAACGTCTCTTAGGCTGCTGGAGAGATTCCTGGAGGAGGTCCAGGAGGCACTGTCTGAGCCGGTAAGGGGGATGTTGGAGCGGCCAAAGGGAGAGGGGCCACCAATGTTTCTGCCACTGCAGGTGACGGCAGAGACTCGAGACTGGCAAGGGGGTCTGGAGGACTTGTTAGATTTTAACACTCCGAGCCTGGGAGAGTTTGAGGATGTGGGAGGTAAAGCCCTCTACATCCTCTGCGTTAAGGTTAGGAACATTAGGAGCCTAACAGGAGTGAAGGCACATCAGTGGCAGGGGATATGTGGGGCGGAGAGTATGGTGGGCTATAGATGGAGGCTCTACAAACCCCCAGTACCAAAGAGGTCAGGGGACCTCCAGTGGAGGGTCCTTCATGGGGCCCTGGCCACTACCAGCTGGTTAGCACGGGTTGAACCGGGAATCGGGCAGGGTTGTCTTTTCTGTAAAATGAAAGAAACTGTGATTCATGTGTTTTCTGTGTGCACCAGGTTAATGCCATTAATGTTTCTGTTAGAATGTCTGTGTGACAGGTTGGGGGTGGGTTTTACTGTTGGGATGTTTATAATGGGATACAGGTATTCGAGTAAGGAGAAAGACAAATGTGTTTTGTTGAACTCTCTGTTTGCTCAGGTAAAATTAGCTATTTGGCTAACAAGGAGGAACAGGGTCAAAGGTGGGGGGATAACAGACCCTTTACTACTGTTTAATGGGATGGTCTCTGCACGCCTCGGGGTTAAATTTGAGTTCTATAAAATGATAAAATGTGTAGAGATGTTTGAGGAGATATGGTGTGTTGGGGGGGGGCTGTCTGTATAGCTGGGGAAGATGTTTTGCATATACAGTTGTAGGAGTGGCAATTGTGATGTTGGTTTGTATCATGTGGTAGATAGAAAGGTGAGTATGGTAAATGTATGCAGTACAGGATATTTTTTTATTTTTTTATTTTTAAGGGGGATGAGTTTTAAATTAAATGAGATTGTTTAAGTAAAGAAAGACAAAAAGTCAAAGTATTTCTCTCTCTCTCTCTCTCTCTCTCTCTCTCTTTCTCTCTCATCTGGAATTAAATGCAGAGACCTGGTTGTCAAGGTGAAGGCCTCAGTCACCGTGGAGACAAGATTGTCTTAATCTCCAGAACACCCTTTTCCTGCTTCCTGGTTACAGTGATCTGGCCCAGCAGGATAAGACACGTGCCCCAAAAGGAAGTGGTGGTGATGAGGCCGAGAGACAGAGTAACACCCTGAGATGATTAAAGGTGTTTCATTTTTAAAAATCCTAGAGTCGATTGACGCACCAGTCTCCTAGATTTAGGACAGACACCTCGAAAACTGTATTATTTGACTGTCCTTTTTGCCATGTATTAATGTGTTCTTCAATGCATTTCTATGGGCTTTAGTAGTAAAGGCCGAAATCTATATTTTATTAAATCATTTTTTGATCAAATTTAAAATCAAACAGCTTAATGATCCATAGTATGTCAGTTTAGCCCCCCCGACCCCCACCCAACATGTTAGACTTTAATTTAAGATTTAAGATGAGATCTGGATGAGACATACATAATGTATACAAACAGGAACGTATGGACACAGAGGTATACATAGAGCAAAATAAATATACGTACAATTCAATAATTTTGGCCTGTTGACCGGACCTCTGGCAGTCTCTATGGGGGTGCCACAGGGTTCAATCCTCGGGCCGACTCTATTCTCTGTATACATCAATGATGTTGCTCTTGCTGCTGGTGACTCTCTGGTACACCTCTACACAGACGACACCATTCTGTATACTTCTGGCCACTCTTTGGACTCTGTGTTAACTAACCTCCAGACGAGTTTCAATGCCATACATCTCCTTCCGTGGCCTCCAACTGCTCTTAAACGCAGGGAAAACTAAATGCATGCTGTTCAACTGATCCCTGCCCACACCTGCTCGCCCGTCCATCACTACTCTGGACGGCTCTGACTTAGAATACGTGGACAACTACAAATACATGGGTGTCTGGTTATATTGTAAACTCTCCTTCCAGACTCGCATTAAGCATCTCCAATCCAAAATTAAATCTATAATTGGCTTCCTATATCGCAACAAAGCATCCTTCACTCATGCTGCCAAACATACCCTCGTAAAACTGACCATCCTACCGATCCTCGACTTCGGTGATGTCATCTATAAAATAGCCTCCAACACCCAATACTCAACAAACTGGATGAAGTCTATCACAGTGCCATCCGTTTTGTCACCAAAGCCCCATACACTACCCACCATTGCGACCTGTATGCTCTCGTTGGTTGGCCCTCGCTTCATACTCGTCGCCAAACCCACTGGCTACAAGTTATCTACAAGTCTCTGCTAGGTAAAGCCCCGCCTTATCTCAGCTCACTGGTCACCATAGCAGCACCCACTCGTAGCACGCGCTCCAGCAGGTGTACCTCACTGGTCATCTCCAAAGCCAATTCCTCCTTTGGTCGTCTTTCCTTCCAGTTCTCTGCTGCTAATGACTGGAACGAACTGCGAAAATCTCTGAAGTTGGAGACTCATATCTCCCTCACTAGCTTTAAGCACCAGCTGTCAGAGCAGCTCACAGATCACTGCACCTGTACATAGCTCATCTGTAATTAGCCCATCTAATCTACCTCATCCCCATACTGTATTTATTTATCTTGCTCCTTTGCACCCCAGTATCTCTACCTGCACATTCATCTTCTGCACATCTACCATTTCAGTGTTTAATTGCTATATTGTAATTACTTCCTCCACCATGGTCTATGTATTGCCTTACCTCCCGTATCTTACCTCGTTTACACTCACTGTACATAGACATTTTGTTTCACTCTATTATTGACTATGTTTTGTTTATTCCATGTGTAACTCTGTGTTGTTGTATGTGTCGAATTGCTATGCTTTATCTTGGCCAGGTCGCAGTTGCAAACTTGTTCTCAACTAGATTACCTGGTTAAATAAAGGTAAAATAAAAGTAAAATACCCATATATTCATACACAGAAACACAGAGTCATTTTCACAATAACAGTCCATTTCATCCTTATTTTCATCCCTAATACTAACATTGAAAATGTTATTCTGTTGTTATTGCGGTGGTCATGAATAAAAACATTAGGGTGCTTTTTGAGGCACTGGATCGACTATGACTCTCTCTCTGCAGTCACGTTGTCCTGAAAGGAGCTGGCTGATGGCAAATTGTGACGGTGTTATTTTTATGTACTTTCTCTCTCTCTCTCTCTCTGTTTCTCTCACTCGATCCCCATCTCCCTTTCTCTCTTTCTCTCTTTCTCTCTGTTTCTCTGTTTCTCTCACTCGATCCCCATCTCTCTCTCTCTCTGTTTCTCTCTCTCTCTCTTTCTCTTTGTTTCTCTCTCTAGATCCCCATCTCTCTCTCTCTCTGTTTCTCTCTCTCTATCCCCATCTCTCTTTCTCTCTCTCTCTCTCTCTCTCTCTCTCTCTCTTCTCTCTCACTCGATCCCCATCTCTCTCTCTCTCTCTCTCTCTCTCTCTCTCTTCTCTCTCTCTCTCTCTCTCTCTGTTTCTCCCATCGATCCCCATCTCTCTCTCTCTCTCTCTCTCTCTCTCTCTCTCTCTCTCTCTCTCTTTCTCTCTCCCCAATCTCTCTTTCTCTCTGTTTCTCTCACTCGATCCCCATCTCTCTTTCTCTCTCTCCCCCAATCTTTCTCGTTTCTCTTTCTCTTCCTCCTACTCTCACCCCATTATCTTACGGATGCAAACAAGTGCACACACACACAAACACAACACACACGCATGCACACACACACACAAACTCACACGCTAATCAACATAATCCACCACATAGACAGCAATCACAGCAGTAGCAAGGAGAAGCACTCTGCTTTATTCTAATGCATGACAAAGTAGGGGAGCAATCTGGAATGGTCACAGACTGTGGTGTGTATGTTAAAATACACACACACAGGCACACACCCGTTCACAGGACGAATGACAGGAGTGAGGGAGGGAGTGAGCAGACACACATACACACACGTGTTCACAGGACGAATGACAGGAGTGTGTGGAGTGAGGGAGGGAGTGAACAGACATACACACACGCGGCCACAGGACGAATTACAGGAGTGAGGGAGTGAGGGAGGGAGTGAACAGACACACACACACACGGGCACATTTAGTGCAGGACTTTATTATTTGGGTGTAATGGTGTCTTTAGTGGACACACTCAGCTTTAGTCTTGACTGAAATCACCATCATATACAAAGCAACATATCTCTCTCTTCCTTCCTTCCCACCCTCCCTCTCTCTCTTCCATCCCACCCCCTCTCTCTCTCTTCCTTCCCACCCTCCCTCTCTCTCTTCCTTCCCACCCTCCCTCTCTCTCTTCCTTCCCACCCTCCCTCTCTCTCTTCCTTCCCACCCTCCCTCTCTCTCTTCCTTCCCACCCTCCCTCTCTCTCTTCCTTCCCACCCTCCCTCTCTCTCTTCCTTCCCACCCTCCCTCTCTCTCTTCCTTCCCACCCTCCCTCTCTCTCTTCCTTCCCACCCTCCCTCTCTCTCTTCCATCCCACCCCCTCTCTCTCTCTTCCTTCCCACCCTCCCTCTCTCTCTTCCTTCCCACCCTCCCTCTCTCTCTTCCTTCCCACCCTCCCTCTCTCTCTTCCTTCCCACCCCCTCTCTCTCTCTTCCTTCCCACCCTCCCTCTCTCTCTTCCTTCCCACCCTCCCTCTCTCTCTTCCTTCCCACCCCCCCTCTCTCTCTTCCTTCCCACCCTCCCTGTCTCTCTTCCTTCCCACCCCCTCTCTCTCTTCCTTCCCCCCCCCCTCTCTCTCTTCCATCCCACCCCCTCTCTCTCTCTTCCATCCCACCCCCTCTCTCTCTTCCTTCCCACCCTCCCTCTCTCTCTTGTTCATGGTTTGTGGTTGCCATATGACCTGCTTATCTTTCATTTCTTTACACTTCTTGTGGTCCATCACCTTGAAAGCGGCTTATAACCAATGTATTCCCTGGTGTTGTTCGCTTCACTATATGGTATGTATGATCCTGCATATTGATACAAATGTGTACTCAGACTTTTTGTCCAGTAAAAGTATGATCACAGACACTGGTAAGTCTCTATTGCATTGAGGTTGTGCATTGTGTAGCTATACTAAGTGCCTGTACCAAAGTAAGGTCTGTGACTTGGATATAGAATATTCATGACGGATGTCTCGAGAAGTTTCTTCATATATTCTTGCTGGACTGCGTATATATTAAGATTGTAGACAAGCGCTAAAGTCCCTCTGGATGAATTCCCTTTCAGATCTTATATGTAGCTCCCTGCCATAAATATTTCACAGGTTTATTTATTTACCCAACTCATTTTATTAGAAGGAATATTTTTGGGAAACGCCAAGG
The DNA here is from genome assembly GCF_023373465.1 of Oncorhynchus keta. Classification (NCBI taxonomy): domain Eukaryota; kingdom Metazoa; phylum Chordata; class Actinopteri; order Salmoniformes; family Salmonidae; genus Oncorhynchus; species Oncorhynchus keta. The sequence continues at coordinate 64,128,461 of NC_068448.1, forward strand.
CTAATTTCCTGGTGAGGAGAGAGTAGAGGAGATGCCTGTGTGTTTGCGTGTGTGTGTGTTTGCGTTTGTGCGTGTGTGTTTCCGTGCGTGACTGTGTGTGTGTGCGTAGTCTATGTTAAAGTTATATAGGAGTACTCATCTGACAGAAAAGAGAGGACAGTAGCAGCAAATGTCTGAGCTTCAGAAATACCTTTCCATCCTTATTTTCATGTGTCTGCTACAGCCAGCAGCTGTTCAGAGAGAGAGAGAGAGAGAGAAAGAGATGGAAACAGAGAGAAAGAGGGAAGGAGAGGGATCAGAGGAAATGAGGGATGAGAAACAGAAGTGGTTGTATAACTCTGAGTCATTATGGAACATATGGAAAACAACAGCGTCGGAATCCCTCGGTTGTAAAAATAAGAAACACAAACATAATAATTTTCTTTGTTTGATTTAGTTGTATCATTTATTTTGACCAAAAAGCAATATAGAAACATGTAACTGAATATGTAATACAAAATTCACACATTTTGTAGCAATTGTGTGGTTATAGTCTAAACATATTATTTAGCTACATATTTCAATTGCTCTTCTACTTTCTCCTGTAGTCATTCATCAATAAAAGTGTACGGTAATAAAATATAAACCCTCCTGGCAAATACTAACACAAAGGGTATTACATAAAAGGATTGTGTACACCTTTATTCAAACAGTAACAAACAACGTTCAACACTCAAACACAGGATTACACATTCTTTATGTTTCCCGTGTTTATTATCTCCTTCCTTTCTTCTTTCCATCCAATTTCCCTGTTTCTCTCCAGGATGAGAGAGAAGTTCTGCCCCCGACAAGGCTAATGTCATGTTCAGATGATATAACACACACACACACTTTTCACTGCTAGAGCCCCTCGTTGCATTTGTGTATTCACTCCTCGCTCCACATCAAAAGGAGGCAGACATCAGACATTACCTACAATATTCTGATCCGGAATTCTGCAAAATCGCTTTGAGAACGCCGAAAGTTGATTTGGGTGACAGTTCTGGAATGGATGAAGGGAAAAGAGAATTCAAAGAAACATTTGTAAACAGACAACAAGTAGCTGCCTATGGCCACTGAAATATGCATGTGATGGTGCTCCTTTAATCAGATCAGTAGGGCCTTGTCACAAATAACAAGATGCAGAAAACATTGAGTCCTGCTGATGTATGCTAGACCACAGGTGGTGTGCCTACAATCGCAACAGTGTATCAATTATAATGCCGATGTTTGACAATGGGTCCTTGAGAGAAATTAACCAAAGAATTTCCCTCGATTCATTCCTGGATGCGTTTAAGAAGCTAGTGTCCAGAGGTTAGTACCTGTTACATCTCTGCATCATACCTCTTTCTCTCTCTCTCTTTTCTCCCTCTTTCCCCACACACCTATCGGCCCCACTACAATGACGTACACTGGCCTACCTGTAAATGTCACCCTCTTCATCCCTGTCAAACACACACAGAGCCACACAAACACACAGACACACAAACCCCATAACACACCAGAACAATCAGCTTGGTAGATGGTATCATATTTTCTCACTGCACGGGGCCGGCTGGGCCCATAAATCTAATGTAACGTGAAAAAATCTTCACGTGAATATCTGGAGAGAGAGGGAAGGAGAGAGAGAGAGACATGACCCCCATCTCTGGAACAATGGGTCCTCATGTGCTGCACAGCTTAGCAGGCAAGACTGCTGAAATCTGATACACACACACAAATACACACATAGCTCACTGCTGGAATCTGGAATGTGGGATCTGGTGTTGGAAGCGATAGCTACTGTCTGTGTAATATTTAGGGCCTACACAGGGAGTGTCTGGCATGCCATGAAAGAGACTGGAGGAGCCAACAGACAGGGAGGGGGGAGGGAGAGAAAGAGAGAGAGAGAGAGCGAGAGAGAGAGAGACAGAGCGAGAGAGAGAGAGCCCGAGAGAGAGAGCCCGAAAGAGAGAGAGCCCGAGAGAGAGAGCCCGAGAGAGAGACAGCGAGAGCCAGAGAAAGAGAGAGAGAGCCTGAGAGAGCGAGACAGAGAGAGAGAGAGCCTGAGAGAGCGAGACAGAGAGAGAGAGCGAGAGCCAGAGAGAGAGAGAGAGAGCCTGAGAGAGCGAGACAGAGAGAGATAGAGCGCAAGAGAAAGCGAGAGAGAGAGAGAGAGAGAGAGAGAGAGAGAGAGAGAGAGAGAGAGAGAGAGCAGATGTGTCCACTGCTTCTGCTCGTCCTCTCTCACACACATACAGACGAAGAGAGAGCGAGAGAGACGCACACACACAAACACACACACACTGCTGTCATGGCTGTCAGGCCAAATCCCATGAATTATGGCTCCTCCAGATGTAAGAGATTTCTAAGCTGCTCCCAGCAGCCTGCGGTCTGTGGTGTTAGGGGAAAATAGAGAGAGAGATAGGGAGAGAGAGAGAGCGAGAGACAGAGAGAGATAGGGAGAGAGAGAGGCAGAGAGAGACAGAGAGAGATAGGGAGAGAGAGAGGCAGAGAGAGACAGAGAGAGAGAATAAGGGCACAACAGAGTTTAAGCATCATCCAAAACATCCATAATCTTCTTCCTGTTTTTGTTTTTCATTGTTCTGATAATTTGTTTTGACAAATCTGCAATTTCACACCAAGTAACACCACAGTAAATATAACTGTTGGCTTCTTTTGAAAATGATGAGTTTGGTTAATTGATGATATGTAGATGGAAAACGAAGAAATGGCAACTGATCACTAAATGGTATGTATTACATCATTTGAACATTTTCTTCAATACAACAAATCTAGCATTCTGAAAGAGGGAAAACTGAATTTTCAACTTGCAACTGTTTTTTTTATTATACAATTATGTCAAATGTTTGTATTATCTCTGATAGACTTCTATATACTTGCATGCTTCTATAACACTTCCAGAACATTGTCTGTTAATTTCTCCTTCTAATGTTGAGTTAGGTATCAACACTCAGAAAGCAACCCCCATCCCTGGTTCAGTCCCTCAGTTCGTTTCGCTCATTAGTCGTTTGTACCAGACAGTTTATTTGAAATTATGAAAGCATTACACCCTCTGATGTAGCAGTTACAAAATCAATACCTGTAACCCTAGATGCCTCTCTCTCTAGAGTTCTCCTACAGCACAGGGGGATGTGGCTCTCTCTCTTAACCATGCTAACGCAATTTAAAGTCACTAAGACCTCACTAATAACTACTGCTACTCTGAGAGAGAGAGAGAAAGCTGAGTGCAGTCATTATAAAACATCACTCTATCCTTTGATCATTGTGAAGAACAATCCACCTGAGGGAGATTTACTTGTGACTCTAACTCTACCTCTCAACCTGGCACTGCCACACCAAGAACAGAGCCAGATAGACAGAGGCATCATACTATTTTTGAGAGTGCACTGATGGACAAATTTGATATCTTTGAATGGATTCCCTGCTTTCTTATGTCTATACCACAAAATGTATAACAGATCATTTGCTTTAGTAGATACAATTATAATGTCAATCTGCATGACATCTATGGGGAGAGAGAAAGACAGAGAGAGAGAGAGAGAGAGAGAGAGAGAGAGAGAGAGAGAGAGAGAGAGAGAGAGAGAGAGAGAGAGAGAGAGAGAGAGAGAGAGAGAGAGAGAGAGAGAGAGAGAGAGAGAGAGAGAGAGAGAGAGAGAGAGGAGAGAGAGAGAGAGACAGAGAGAGTATGCGAGGGAAAGAGAGACAGAGAACGAAAGGGAGTGAGAGAGAGTAATGGTGAATTACGCCTTCATTACTGTGAGACTTTAAGACTCTATAAACGTACACTCAGAACCAAAAAAGCACTATAAGAAACTAAACTATTACTGACCAGGAGCTCTATAAGAAACTAAACTATTACTGACCAGGAGCTCTATAAGAAACTAAACTATTACTGACCAGGACTCTATAAGAAACTAAACTATTACTGACCAGGAGCTCTATAAGAAACTAAACTATTACTGACCAGGAGCTCTATAAGAAACTAAACACTGACCAAGCTCTATAAGAAACTAAACTATTACTGATCAGGAGCTCTATAAGAAACTAAACTATTACTGACCAAGAGCTCTATAAGAAACTAAACTATTACTGACCAGGAGCTCTATAAGAAACTAAACTATTACTGACCAGGAGCTCTATAAGAAACTAAACTATTACTGACCAGGAGCTCTATAAGAAACTAAACTATTACTGACCAGGAGCTCTATAAGAAACTAAACTATTACTGACCAGGAGCTCTATAAGAAACTAAACTATTACTGACCAGGAGCTCTATAAGACACTAAACTATTACTGACCAGGAGCTCTATAAGAAACTAAACTATTACTGACCAGGAGCAATATAAGAAACTAAACTATTACTGACCAGGAGCTCTATAAGAAACTAAACTATTAATGACCAGGAGCTCTATAAGAAACTAAACTATTACTGACCAGGAGCTCTATAAGAAACTAAACTATTACTGACCAGGAGCTCTATAAGAAACTAAACTATTACTGACCAGGAGCTCTATAAGAAACTAAACTATTACTGACCAGGAGCTCTATAAGATTACTGACCAGGAGCTCTATAAGAAACTAAACTATTACTGACCAGGAGCTCTATAAGAAACTAAACTATTACTGACCAGGAGCTCTATAAGAAACTAAACTATTACTGACCAGAGCTCTATAAGAAACTAAACTATTACTGACCAGGAGCTCTATAAGAAACTAAACTATTACTGACCAGGAGCTCTATAAGAAACTAAACTATTACTGACCAGGAGCTCTATAAGACACTAAACTATTACTGACCAGGAGCTCTATAAGAAACTAAAATTACTGACCAGGAGCTCTATAAGAAACTAAACTATTACTGACCAGGAGCTCTATAAGAAACTAAACTATTACTGACCAGGAGCTCTATAAGAAACTAAACTATTACTGACCAGGAGCTCTAAAGAAACTAAACTATTACTGACCAGGATATAAGAAACTAAACTATTACTGACCAGGAGCTCTATAAGAAACTAAACTATTACTGACCAGGAGCTCTATAAGAAACTAAACTATTACTGACCAGGAGCTCTATAAGAAACTAAACTATTACTGACCAGGAGCTCTATAAGAAACTAAACTATTACTGACCAGGAGCTCTATAAGAAACTAAACTATTACTGACCAGGAGCTCTATAAGAAACTAAACTATTACTGACCAGGAGCTCTATAAGAAACTAAACTATTACTGACCAGGAGCTCTATAAGAAACTAAACTATTACTGACCAGGAGCTCTATAAGAAACTAAAAACTGACCAGGAGCTCTATATTACTGACCAGAGCTCTATAAGAACTAAACTATTACTGACTATAAGAAACTAAACTATTACTGACCAGGAGCTATCTATAAGAAACTAAACTATTAGCTCTATAAGAAACTAAACTATTACTGACCAGGAGCTCTATAAGAAACTAAACTATTACTGACCAGGACTCTATAAGAAACTAAACTATTACTACTAAGAAACTAAACTATTACTGACCAGGAGCTCTATAAGAAACTAAACTATTACTGACCAGGAGCTCTATTAAACTATTACTGACCAGGAGCTCTATAAGAAACTAAACTATTACTGACCAGGAGCTCTATAAGAAACTAAACTATTACTGACCAGGAGCTCTATAAGAAACTAAACTATTACTGACCAGGAGCTCTATAAGAAACTAAACTATTACTGACCAGGAGCTCTAAACTATTACTGACCAGGAGCTCTATAAGAAACTAAACTATTACTGACCAGGAGCTCTATAAGAAACTAAACTATTACTGACCAGACCAGGAGCTCTATAAGCTCTATAAGAAACTAAAAACTAAACTATTAAACTATTACTGACCAGGAGCTCTATAAGAAACTAAAAACTAAACTATTACTGACCAGGAGCTCTATAAGAAACTAAACTATTACTGACCAGGAGCTCTATAAGAAACTAAACTATTACTGACCAGGAGCTCTATAAGAAACTAAACTATTACTGACCAGGAGCTCTATAAGAAACTAAACTATTACTGACCAGGAGCTCTATAAGAAACTAAACTATTACTGACCAGGAGCTCTATAAGAAACTAAACTATTACTGACCAGGAGCTCTATAAGAAACTAAACTATTACTGACCAGGAGCTCTATAAGAAACTAAACTATTTACTAAGAAACTAAACTATTACTGACCAGGAGCTCTATAAGAAACTAAACTATTACTGACCAGGAGCTCTATAAGAAACTAAACTATTACTGACCAGGAGCTCTATAAGAAACTAAACTATTACTGACCAGGAGCTCTATAAGAAACTAAACTATTACTGACCAGGAGCTCTATAAGAAACTAAACTATTACTGACCAGGAGCTCTATAAGAAACTAAACTATTACTGACCAGGAGCTCTATAAGAAACTAAACTATTACTGACCAGGAGCTCTATAAGAAACTAAACTATTACTGACCAGGAGCTCTATAAGAAACTAAACTATAACTGACCAGGAGCTCTATAAGAAACTAAACTATTACTGACCAGGAGCTCTATAAGAAACTAAACTATTACTGACCAGGAGCTCTATAAGAAACTTCAGGCCCTCAAATTTAAAAAAGCAATGCGGACCTGATGGAATCCTAAATGAGATGCTCAAACTCACTAGTGCAAAATGTCAATTGGCTATATTAAAACTGTTTCAGTTTGATTCTGAGTGTAGGTTATTTCCCTGACATCTGGAATCAAGGACTCATAACACCAATCTTTAAAAACGGAGACAAATTTGACCCTAACAATTACAGAGGCCTTTGTGTGAACAGTAACCTGGGGAAGGTTTTCTGTAGTATTATAAATGGAAGAGTTCTAAACTTCCTTAATAAGCACAATGTCTTGAGTAAAAGCCAAATTGGATTTATACCAAAACATCGCACAACTGATCATATTTACACCCTACACACCCTGACAGATAAACATGTCCACCAAAATAATACCAAAATATACGCTTGCTTTCTGGACTTTGATTCTATTTGGCATACAGGATGTGTTCTACAAAGTTATTGAAAGTGGTGTAGAGGGTAAAACATATGACATAATTAAATCAATGTATACTGGCAATACGTGCAGCATTAAAATTGGCAAGAAAAGAACAGAATTCTTTAACCAGGGGCGGGGCCTTCGTCAGGGTTGCAATCTGAGCCCTGCACTCTTCAATATTTACATCAATGAATTGGCCACTATTCTAGAAAAATCCTCAGCCCTTGGTGTTCGTCTCCACAATCCAGAGACTAAATGCCTACTCTTCGCAGATGACCTATGCCTGCTGTCACCCACAGCACATGGCCTACAGCAGAGCCTGGACCTGCTAGAGCAGTACTGCCAGACCTGGGCCCTGGCAGTAAACCCCAAAAATACTAAAATAATGATTTTCCAGAGAAGATACAGATCTCAGGGAATTAGACCAAAGTTCTCAATTGGTACAAAATATATAGAGTACTGCACACACTAAAATTACTTAGGTTTAAAAATAAGCTCAACTGCACACCTTAATGAGGCAGTGAATGAACATAGAGAGAAAGCACGCAGGGCATTCTACGCCATTAAAAAGCTCATTCAAATTTAAATACCTACTAATTGAATATGTCTGTAATGGCTGTCGTAGGTGGAAGAAGGTAAGGACCAAGGTGCAGCGTGGTACGTGTTCATACTTTAATAATGGAACTGAACTCTGATTAACAAAACACAGAGAGAAACAGTTCTGTCTGGTGCAGACACAAAAACAGAAAGCAAACACCCACAACCAAAATGGGGAAAACAGGCTACCTAAGTATGATTCTCAATCAGAGACAACGAACGACACCCGCCTCTGATTGAGAACCATACTAGGCCAAACATAGAAATATGACATGAAAAAAAGAACATAGATTACCCACCCCAACTCACGCCCTGACAAACCTAACACAAAGAGATAAAAAAAAGGAACTAATGTCAGAACGTGACAATGTCATTGAACCAATTGCACTTTATGGCAGCGAGGTGTGGGGTCCCCTTGCAAAACAAGATTTCACCAAATGGGACAAACACCCCATTGAAACCCTGCATGCAGAGTTCTGTAAGATTCTCCTACATGTTCAGAGGAAAACTACAAACAATGCATGCAGGGCAGAATTAGGCCAATATCCACTAATAATAAAAACTCAAAAAAGAGCAACAGTGACCCCCTCTCATATCACTACCAAGCCCTGCAATGCCAAGAGCTGAGCAAAGAAAAGAGTCCCCTCATCCAGCTGGTCCTGAGTTCACAAACCTGTTCTACTAACACACTGAAGCTTCAGGACCAGAACATCCAATCAATCAGGATAAACCAAATTACAACACAGTCAAAACAAAACTATATTGCTTATTGGGAAACACAAACACAAAGCAAAATGCAGTGCTATCTGGCCCTAAATCGACAGTACACTGTGGCTAAATATCAAAACCTTAGAAAAACCTTGACAAAGGACAGGCTCAGTGAGCACAGCCTTGCCACTGAGAAGGGTAGACAAAGCAACACCTGGCTCCCTGTAGAGGAAAGGCTGTGCAACCACTGCACAACAGCAGAACCTGAGACGGAGCTGCATTTCCTGACAAAATGTCAAAAATATAAAACAATTAGAGAGTGTCATTTCCCCAAATTTGAAACCCTTATTCAAGGTTTCAAATACCTCTCTGATGAGAATAGACTACCCGTACAGTTGGGGGAGATGCAGAGAGCTGTGGGTTGGCAGCACACTACATTGCTGCCTGCCATAAGTTGAGGGACAGTGTCTGACAGACCAATCAACCTGCACATGTACTCTACTGTATGCTAATTGTTATTGTTGAATGTATGGTCATTTTGACCCTTGGTTATTGTTGTTACTGTTGTCCCATTGACAATTTTGATTCTCCTTTTTATATTTGAAATATGCTTTGGCAAAATAAGCTTTGGAAATATGTACATTGTTACGTCATGCCAGTAAAGCAATTTAAATTGAATTAAATTTAATTGAGTATGCGAACGAAAGAGAGCGAAAGAGAGCGAGAGAACGAGAGACAGAGAAAGTGCGAGAGAACTAGAGAGAGAGCGAAGAGAGAGAGAGAGAGAGAGAGAGAGAGAGAGAGAGAGAGAGAGAGAGAGAGAGAGAGAGAAAAAAAACTCTCCTCCATGATTGTGACATGAAGCCCAGAGCGTTCTAACTTTACCTCCGCACCAGGCCAGAGGTTTCAGAGGCTCTTCTTTCTCTGGAAGAGAGAACTAATCAGAAAGATGAATATTAAGTGTCCTGATGTATCCATTACTCAACAACATGTGGCTGTGATTGATGCAAGTCAACTCTGTCAAAAAGAGGTCATCCCTGCTAGAAACTGGGGCATGATTTAATTTACAAACTTTCTGTCCTTGTAACATCCTTGTTTTTCTAAACCTTAACTCTCTCTCTCTCTCTCTCTCTCTCTCTCTCTCTCTCTCTCTCTCTCTCTCTCTCTCTCTCTCTCTCTCTCTCTCTCTCTCTCTCTCTCTCTCTCTCTCTCTCTCTCTTTCTCTCTCTCTCTCTCTCTTTCGCTCTCTCTCTCGCTCTCTCTTTCGCTCTCTCTCTTTCGCTCTCTCTCTCTCTCTCTCTCTCTCTCTCTCTCTCGCTCTCTCGCTCTCTCTCTCTCTCTCTCTCTCTCTCTCTCTCTCTTTTTTTCCACTAACGTAACCAGTCATTTTGTTCAGTGTAAGGTAGTGGTTACCAGAGGGCTGTTGGGCCAATCCCCTTGTGTTTTCATGGGACTCCCAAACATTGTTCTTCCTGTTGCATTGGAGCTCGGAGGCCTAAAACGAATTTATTTCACAAAGGTCAACAATAGTCATCTTCATTTCAGAAATAACTAGTGTTGTCATATGGAAATATCAGTTGGAACATTGTATAGTTGGTTATGCCATATGTTAATTTTAGTCTCTACGAAGGGGCTTGTCATTTTTGCTTTCTAATAATAGAACAGAGAAAACAATCTGTAGGCCCAACAGAAATGTTGGAAAATGGAAACTTTCCCTTCAGAGAATAGCAACGGAATATCCACTGATCTGTATTTTTTATTTCAATCCAAGTCTCTTTTCAACCTTTTAGGGAGTGTTTTTAGAATTGTACAATTATATAAAGAATATAACTAGAAGTCCGTCATGATGGTATCCGTTGGAATTCAAATCAATTCCGCACTATTCTTGGGAATTCTCAAAAGATAAACAAATACATAATAATGTGTAAGTCTATAGGACTATCCATGTCATCCATCGGAAGAGAGATGATTCTACCTCCGGAATATTCCCTGCCATTAACATTCCAACGGTATCATTAACTTTAACAATTTGCTCTGCTTTTTAAACTTGTAACCCGAGGAAAGGGTCCAAGAGGAGAGGAGACAGTATCACGTTGCACCCTGGCACACATTAAAACCTCCTCACAGCAACACTCGTCATGGACACTACAGATGTAGGATCTTAATTTGAACACCCTGTTGCAGAACCTTCCTGCAATGCAGTACACCTAAAGCTTGTAGTGCATTTGATGTTTTAAAAGGCTTCTGAAGTTTGTACATTTCTCTTTGAAATTTGAGGCTTGATTTTCCATTATGAAAAATGGACCAACCCTGACAAAAATGTCCAGAATTAATTATAATCCACGTAATAATTAACATTTCCGGTTCCTGCAGATTATTTTCCTGCTGTAGCAAACTGGTTTAAATTAAGATCCTACATTTGTAGGATAGTTACACATCATAAGACCTTCAGGACAAGCTACCAATAGTTATATACAGATATCTGTTTTTTCCTTCTAGTTAGCGAGATAGCTAGCACGCTACAGACAGACAACTATCTGCATAGTGATCAATTCATCCCACAACCTCTACCAGTGTGTAAATTGTTTGTGAACTGACTCAAAACCACAGTTAATACAAAGCTGTGTACCAGTGAAGCGTTTAGGCTTAGCTTAACCACCACTTAAGCGTTGGTAATGTACATCTCTATGTCCTATAGCTTTGTCTCCTCTAAGCTGCTGCTGTTAGCTGTCGGAGATCACTAACGACATTCACAATAATTAGCTGGGCATTTAGAGATGTGGGTTCGTGCGAGCCGGTGTGTGTGTGTGTGTGTGTGTGTGTGTGTGTGTGTGTGTGTGTGTGTGTGTGTGTGTGTGTGTGTGTGTGTGTGTGTGTGTGTGTGTGTGTGTGTGTGTGTGTGTGTGTGTGTGTGTGTGTGTGTGTGTGTGTGTGTGTGTGTGTCTCTGTGTGTGTGTGTATGTGTGTGTGTGTGTGTGTGTGTGTGTGTGTGTGTGTGTGTGTGTGTGTGTGTGTGTGTGTGTGTGTGTGTGTGTGTGTGTGTGTGTGTGTGTGTGTGTGTGTGTATCTCTGTGTGCGTGCATGTGTTTCTGTGTGGGAGAAAAAGTTTCAACACAATTAGCTAAGCATCTAGACGTCTTAATCGCTGCCATTCGATCCTGAGAGCCCACGTTGCATCACTGATGACCCATTTAGTGGGAGAAGCGTATAGATTATTGCACTCTCAGGCTGTTTCCTTAGATGTACGGAACAAGTTATTAGTGTGCTTAACGCTCCCTAACACACAGACAGCAATATTGAGTAACACCTAAATGGGAGCTTTTTCTTCAAGCTGGAATCCTTAATGGTGAAACTGACACGTCCGGGACACCACAACAACAAAGAATTGACTGCAAACAGCGATGTCCCTTGGACATCATCTTACGTACGATACAACAGTAGAATATGTCTAGATGATCTCTGTTATCACGCTGCTCACCTTCGTTTGGAACACTCCTCATCTCCTTTTGGAACACTCCTCACCTCCGTTTGGAACACTCCTCATCTCCTTTTGGAACACTCCTCACCTCCGTTGGAAACACTCCTCACCTCCGTTTGGAACACTCCTCGTCTCCGTTTGGAACACTCCTCACCTCCGTTTGGAACACTCCTCACCTCCGTTTGGAACACTCCTCACCTCCGTTTGGAACACTCCTCACCTCCGTTGGGAACACTCCTCGTCTCCGTTTGGAACACTCCTCACCTCCGTTTGGAACACTCCTCACCTCCGTTGGGAACACTCCTCACCTCCGTTTGGAACACTCCTCACCTCCATTGGGAACACTCCTCACCTCCGTTTGGAACACTCCTCACCTCCGTTTGGAACAACTCCTCACCTCCGTTTGGAACACTCCTCACCTCCGTTTGGAACACTCCTCACCTCCGTTGGAAACACTCCTCACCTCCGTTTGGAACACTCCTCGTCTCCGTTTGGAACACTCCTCACCTCCGTTTGGAACACTCCTCACCTCCGTTGGGAACACTCCTCACCTCCGTTTGGAACACTCCTCACCTCCATTGGGAACACTCCTCACCTCCGTTTGGAACACTCCTCACCTCCGTTTGGAACACTCCTCACCTCCGTTTGGAACACTCCTCACCTCCGTTTGGAACACTCCTCACATCTGTTTGGAACACTCCTCACCTCCGTTTGGAACACTCCTCAACTCCGTTTGGAACACTCCTCAACTCCGTTTGGAACACTCCTCACATCTGTTTGGAACACTCCTCACATCTGTTTGGAACACTCCTCATCTCCATTTCGTCAACAAAACCACAACAATAACAAAGGCCGGGGGAGAAGAGTGGCACTGTTTTGAGGAGTTGTTTTCTTACAAGTCAGATGTGTTACAGTAGGTCTTGTAGTTTTTAATTGTGTTGTTTGTTAATGAACCACAAGCTTAAACCAACTGTCTGTCTCATGTAAATTTGATGCACCATGGGCCCACAACTTTCTGAATTTGAAGTTGTGCTATTTTATCTATTTGCTGAATTCTCACACATGCTTTCGTTGAGTCTTCTGGCATAGTTTTGTTATTCGTATTTTGGAACCTCCCCTCTCCTCCTAGCCTAGCTTGGTCACCACTGTGTTATTTATTTGTTGTCATGGTGCTAAGCCCATCACAGTTGTCTGGGCAACGTATCGTTCATCATGAAAAGCCAATAAATGTCATGTAACGACGGATCCGTCTAAAAACAGGAAGCCCGTGCCAAGAAAGAGTGCCACTGGTGTTAGGGACGCCATGTTGCGTTATGTCTCATATCAGGCCCCTTTCATTAAACCCTCCCGGGTCAAGTGTTAGTGTGTGTGTGTGCCTGTGTGTGTTACAGAGGCACGCTAAGCCCAACACTGTGTCAACGAGTACATTCACCCTCCTCTCCCTTCTCCCCTCACTATTCTGCTGTAGGTGTGTCACATTTTACCCACGGGCCACCCTCCCGGAGCCTCTTTAATGTGACTATATTTACCCAACAGTCTGTTAGGCAGGGCTAAAACAGAAGAGTGGATGTATTCAACATTAGTTTAACTTAATCAGACATGTTCTTTTAGGCAGACATTATTTTATGCTTCTCAGGGAGGTGAAGCCGTAGCCTGTTAGAAAGGTGTTCTCTATCTCAGGTCGTTGTTCAAATAAGGATGTATTTGTAATGTACTTTTTTATATTATGATTTATTTGTGTGTGCGGGAGGATATATGCTCAGTTTAATACTTTTACAATTCAAAGCTTTCTTACTTAATTTCTACTCTATAAAATAGCCATCTAGAAAGGCATCAAATGTTTGTATTATCATCTCTGAACTAATACCTGTGAGTTAAACTTTAAAATGAAAGGACAATTATTTCATCTAAAACACACGTTCAGTCCCAAACCACAAACTGGGCTCAACCATAGCCTTAGTCTAGGGGTGCTGGCTCCCTCCCTCGCTCCGCATTACAAAAGCCCCAATTTCAGATATTCTCATTCTCATGGGCATTCTCCTTCATATTTATTGTGTGAATCAGAATTTATGATGAGTAAATTGGAGTTCTTCATGTGTAGTGCCGGGGGGTTAGCTGTGTACGCCCGGGCCGGGATGGGAAGGCCTGCCTTATTGATTACAGAGAGAAAGGGCCCTATGTGTGCCCCATTTCAAAGAGAAGGCGAGCTCCCACCACGTAACTTCTGAGAATGAATTTGCCCCGGCATGAGGCTTCATGAGAAACACATGTCCACACACAGCCTGCAGGTAACGGGATCACACTGCAAAACACACACACATAGACACAAGCACACACATAAGCACACACACACACACACACACACACACACACACACACACACACACACACACACACACACACACACACACACACACACACACACACACACACACACACACACACACACACACACACACACACACACACACACACACACACACACACACACATAAGCACACGCACACGCACGCACACACACACACACACACACACACACACACACACACACACACACACACACACACACACACACACACACACACACACACACACACACACACACACACACACACACACACACACACACACACACACACACACACACACACACACACACACACACACACACACACACACACACACACACACACACACTGCTCCAGGTAACAGGATCACACTCCTCGTCTGATGAAAGAAGACTGGGCCATCTATAGATGTTGGATTTAATTTGAGCCAGATTGCTACAACAGAAAAATAATCTCGTAGCAACAGGTAATTATTATGTGGATTATAATTCATGGACATTTTTGTTGATACAGTCAAAATTACACACTTCAGAAGCCTTTTTAACCTCAAAAACACTACAAACTTTACATTTCCTGTACTGCAGGAAAGTTTTCCTGCAACAGGGTAATCAAATGAGTATCCTTAATCTGTATCCATCCACATCAATACACACACGCTACCATGAAATAAAAAGGAATAAAAATATCACTGTGACATATAAACCTTCATTCATAAGCAAAATACGCTCCTCTTCCAAAATAGACAATCCACTTTCTACAAAGTTATAAAACCTTTACTCATCCCACAAACAATAATCTTTTAAATGTAATGATACACACAAATCCAAGAGTCCGTTTAGTTGATATATTAATACAATCTAATTTATGTGAAATATATTCAATATAATATGTAATATGCTCAATATGATACAGTTGAAGTCGAAGTTTAGTCATTAAAGCTTGTTTTTCAACCACTCCACAAAGTCCTGACACAAGTCACTTTTCCAACAATTGTTTACAGACAGATTATTTCACTTATAATTCACTGTATCACAATTCCAGCGGGTCTGAAGTTTGTATACACTAAGAGGACATTTCTCCAAAAAGTACAATCTTTGTCCCCATGTGCAGTTACAAACAGTAGTCTGGCTTTTTTATGGCGGTTTTGAAGCAGTGGCTCCTTCCTTGCTGAGTGGCCTTTCAGGTTATGTCGATATAGGACTCGTTTTACTGTGGATATAGATACTTTTGTACCTGTTTCCTCCAGCATCTTCATAAGGTCCTTTGCTGTTGTTCTGGGATTGATTTGCACCTTTCGCACCAAAGTACGTTAATCTCTAGGAGACAGAAGGCGTCTCCTTCCTGAGCGGTATGAAGGCTGTGTGGTCCCATGGTGTTTATACTTGTGTACTATTGTTTGTACAGATGAATGTGGTACCTTCAGGCGTTTGGAAATTGCTCCCAAGGATGAACCAGACTTGTGGAGATCTACAATTCTTCTCTGAGGTCTTGGCTGATTTCTTTTGATTTTCCCATGATGTCAAGTTAAGAAGCACTGAGTTTGAAGGTAGGCCTTGAAATACATCCACAGGTACACCTCCAATTGAATCAAATTATGTCAATTAGCCTATCAGAAGCTTCTAAAGCCATGACATCATTTTCTGGAATTTTCCAAGCTGTTTAATGGCACAGTCAACTTAGTGTATGTAAACTTCTGACCCACTGGAATTGTGATACAGTGAATTATAAGTGAAATAATCTGTCTGTAAACAATTGTTGGAATATTGACTTGTGTCATGCACAAAGTAGATGTCCTAACCGACTTGCCAAAACTCTACTTTGTTAACAAGATATTTGTGGAGTGGTTGAAAAACAAGTTTTAATGATGCCAAACTTCCGACTTCAACTGTATGTCGTAAATCAGCAACAGTGAAGTCAGAAAGGTTTTGGTGGCTCCAACTGAGACACGTGAGAAGCATTCTGTGTGTTGTATTATGGGATGTCCAGCACTTAGGGACTGTTCTCATATTACTGGTCCAACACCCGCGCTAATACATCACCATGACTCAAGACTGACAACACATCTGCCTGCCAACACATCTGCCTGCCAACTGAGTTAGGGAGCGGACAACAGGACAGAAAGAGGGACAGAGAGAGAGACAGATAGAGGGGAAGAGAGAAAGAGAAGGAGGTAGAGAGGAAGTGAAAGAGGAGAAAAATAGGCTGGGAAAGAGCGTGCAAACACTGCTAATGTTAAGACTATTGTAAGGATTATATGTTATTCGTTTCTCCCCCATCCTCCAGTCTTTGCCATCTTCTGGACAACCGGCCTAATGATTGTGTCTGTCTGTCTGTCTGTATGGCTGTCCACTGAGGCTACTGGATATATGTACAGACAGTATACATGTCTGTTCAGGGTTGGGAAGTAACTGATTACATGTACTCTGATTACCAAATAAACTGTAACTGTAATCGGTTATGTTACCAGCAAAAATGTTGTAATCAGAACACAGATACATTTGAAAAACTTCTTGGATAACTTTTAAATTTAGAAAGGACGTTTTCCCAACAATACATTAAGACGCATTGTTTTCTCAATTACATTAATTTCAGCTTTGAAAAAAGGCGCAAGTTTGTTCAACTTGAGTGAGTCTGACCACAAGTCAGATACCACTATGATGACATATGCTGCCTAGCTCTGTGAACTGTGTGCGTGTGTGTGTGTGTGTGTGTGCGTGTGTGTGTGTGTGTGTGTGTGTGTGTGTGTGTGTGTGTGTGTGTGTGTGTGTGTGTGTGTGTGTGTGTGTGTGTGTGTGTGTGTGTGTGTGTGTGTGTGTGTGTGTGTGTGTGTGTGTGTGTGTGTGTGTGTGTGTGTTTGTGTGCGTGTATATACAGTGGGGAGAACAAGTATTTGATACACTGACGATTTTTCAGATTTTCCTACTTACAAAGCATGTAGAGGTCTGTAATTTTATCATAGGTGCACTTCAACTGTGAGAGACGGAATCTAAAACAAAATCCAGAAAATCACATTGTATGATTTTTAACTAATTAATTTAAATTTTATTGCATGACATACTGTAAGTATTTGATCACCTACCAACCAGTAAGAATTCCGGCTCTCAGAGACCTGTTAGTTTTTCTTTAAGAACCCCTCCTGTTCTCCACTCATTACCTGTATTAACTGCACCTGTTTGAACGTGTTACCTATATAAAAGACACCTGTCCACACACTCAATCAAACAGACTCCAACCTCTCCACAATGGCCAAGACCAGAGAGCTGTGTAAGGAAATCAGGGATA
Source organism: Oncorhynchus keta (assembly GCF_023373465.1). Taxonomy (NCBI): domain Eukaryota; kingdom Metazoa; phylum Chordata; class Actinopteri; order Salmoniformes; family Salmonidae; genus Oncorhynchus; species Oncorhynchus keta. The sequence goes on from NC_068448.1 coordinate 64,145,935, forward strand.
AAATTGTAAACCTGCACACGGCTGGGATGGGCTACAGGATAATAGGCAAGCAGCTTGGTGAGAAGGCAACAACTGTTGGCACAATTATTAGATAATGGAAGAAGTTCAAGATGACAGTCAATATCACCCTCTGTCTGGGGCTCTATGCAAGATCTCACCTCGTGGAGCATCAATGATCATGAGGAAGGTGAGGGATCAGCCCAGAACTACACGGCAGGACCTGGTCAATGACCTGAAGAGAGCCGGGACCACAGTCTCAAAGAGAACCATTAGTAAGTAACACACTACGCCGTCATGGATTCAAATCCTGCAGCACACGCAAGGTCCCCCTGCTCAAGCCAGCGCATGTCCAGGCCCATCTGAAGTTCGCCAATGACCATCTGGATGATCCAGAGGAAGAATGGGAGAAGGTCATGTGGTCTGAGGAGATAAAAATAGAGCTTTTTGGTCTAAACTCCACTCGCCGTGTTTGGAGGAAGAAGAAGGATGAGTACAACCCCAAGAACACCCTCCCAACCGTGAAGCATGGAGGTGGAATCATCATTCTTTGGGGATGCTTTTCTGCAAAGGGGAGAGGACGACTGCACCGTATTGAGGGGAGGATGGATGGGGCAATGTATCGCGAGATCTTGGCCAACAACCTCCTTTCCTCAGTAAGAGCATTGAAGATGGGTCGTGGCTGGGTCTTCCAGCATGACAACGACCCGAAACACACAGCCAGGGCAACTAAGGAGTGGCTCCGTAAGGGTTAGTCCGTCTCCAGACCTGAACCCAATAGAAAATCTTTGGAGGGAGCTGAAAGTCCGTATTGCCCAGCGACAGCCCCACAACCTGAAGGATCTGGAGAAGGTCTGTATGGAGGAGTGGGCCAAAATCCCTGCTGCAGTGTGTGCAAACCTGGTCAAGAACTACAGGAAACGTATGATATCTGTAATTGCAAACAAAGGTTTCTGTACCAAATATTAAGTTCTGCTTTTCTGATGTATCAAATACTTATGTCATGCAATAAAATGCTAATTAATTACTTAAAAATCTTACAACATGATTTTCTGGAGTTTTGTTTTAGATTCCGTCTCTCACAGTTGAAGTGTATCTATGATAAAAATTACAGACCTCTACATGGTTTGTAAGTAGGAAAACCTGCAAAATAGGCAGTGTATCAAATACTTGTTCTCCCCACTGTATGTATGTGTTCCTGCCAAGTCATCCGTGATACAAGTCAATGTTGGATGTCCATCCATGTCTAAGAAAGTCATGAGATGACATAGAAACTGGCCACTAGGGGCAACTGTTACCTTATATTTTATTTTATTTAACCTTTATATAACTAGGCAAGTCATTTAAGAACAAATTTTTATTTACAATGACGGCCTACCAAAAGGCAAAATTGCCTCCTGTGAGGACAGGGTCTGGGATTAATCAAGTAGGTTTCGGTTTTATTAGGGAGTTGTGGACAGGGATGGTGAATGGGTCTCAGCATCTGCCTTTGATTCCAAAGGTTGCAAGTTTGAATCCAGAGATAGGAAGTGATTTTTGAGATTTTTGTTTTAAGCCTATCCCAAACCTTAACCCTTACCTTAACCATTCAGTGGTAATGCCTAACCTTAAGATTTCGGAGTTAATCCTAACCTTAAAAATTCAGAGTTAATGCCTTAACTTAACCTTAAACACAAATTTAACGTTTGAAAAACATAGAGGAATGTCTAATTCTGACGTGAGACTGTGAGAGCTGGTAGATTGTTCATGTATGTGTGTGTGTGTGTGTGTGTGTGTGTGTGTGTGTGTGTGTGTGTGTGTGTGTGTGTGTGTGTGTGTGTGTGTGTGTGTGTGTGTGTGTGTGTGTGTGTGTGTGTGTGTGTGTGTGTGTGTGTGTGTGTGTGTGTGTGTGTGTGTGTGCGTACGTGTGTGTATGTGTGTTTGCTGCCTCTTGTGAACTGCCAGACAGTTTAGGGAGAATATTTAAGTTCTAAAATAACAACCCTCCCCAGAGTTAGCCTGTATACGTCTCCTGGGGAGAGACAGAGAGCAAAATGGAACTTTTTCAAGCCTGCAGTAGTAGTCATATCTATTAATACCTCACTCTGTTTCACTCACATGACAAACGTTCATTTCCTAGCTGGGTATTTTTCTTTTGGGGATTTAGGGGGGAAAGGGTTGATGTTTTGGCTTCCAGATGTGTAGTTAGATGACAGAGATAATGTAAAGGAGGTGTTAAATCAGGAGGAGGAGGGATGAGGGGAGGAGGAAGCCGGACTAACTGAATTTATAAATGTACAAGGAGATTTAGATCTTTAAGGGCGAGATACGTAAAATAAAAAATAAGTTGCATAAAATGAAAATAAATGCTCCTGAATTTAAGGATGAACTTTGCCTGTATTGACAATGCTGAGGTGTTAAGTCCCACTCCGCCTGGATTGTATCCTCTTAAAACCTCGGATTAGGTGTTTTGCAGGTGTTGTACAGGCGTTTTACAGGTGTTGTACAGGTGTTGTACAGGTGTTGTACAGGCGTTTTAGAGGTGTTGTACAGGTGTTGTACAGGTGTTGTACAGGCGTTGTACAGGTGTTGTACAGGCGTTTTAGAGGTGTTGTACAGGTGTTATAAAGGTGTTTTACAGGTGTTGTACAGGCGTTTTAGAGGTGTTGTACAGGCGTTTTACAGGTGTTGTACAGGTGTTGTACAGGTGTTGTACAGGCGTTTTAGAGGTGTTGTACAGGTGTTATAAAGGTGTTTTACAGGTGTTTTACAGGTGTTGTACAGGTGTTGTACAGGTGTTATACAGGTGTTGTACAGGTGTTTTACAGGTGTTATACAGGTGTTATACAGGCGTTTTACAGGTGTTGTACAGGTGTTGTACAGGTGTTGTACAGGCGTTTTAGAGGTGTTGTACAGGTGTTGTACAGGTGTTGTACAGGCGTTTTACAGGTGTTGTACAGGCGTTTTACAGGTGTTGTACAGGTGTTGTACAGGTGTTGTACAGGCGTTTTAGAGGTGTTGTACAGGTGTTGTACAGGTGTTATACAGGTGTTGTACAGGTGTTTTACAGGTGTTATACAGGTGTTGTACAGGCGTTTTACAGGTGTTTTACAGGTGTTATACAGGTGTTATACAGGTTATACAGGTGTTTTACAGGTGTTGTACAGGTGTTGTACAGGTGTTTTACAGGTGTTGTACAGGTGTTATAAAGGTGTTTTACAGGTGTTTTACAGGTGTTGTACAGGTGTTATAAAGGTGTTTTACAGGTGTTATACAGGTGTTTTACAGGTGTTGTACAGGTGTTGTACAGGTGTTGTACAGGTGTTTTACAGGTGTTGTACAGGTGTTATAAAGGTGTTTTACAGGTGTTTTACAGGTGTTATACAGGTGTTGTACAGGTGTTATACAGGTGTTGTACAGGTGTTTTACAGGTGTTATACAGGTGTTTTACAGGTGTTTTACAGGTGTTATACAGGTGTTTTACAGGTGTTTTACAGGTGTTATACAGGTGTTTTACAGGTGTTTTACAGGTGTTATACAGGTGTTTTACAGGTGTTTTACAGGTGTTATACAGGTGTTGTACAGGTGTTATACAGGTGTTTTACAGGTGTTTTACAGGTGTTATACAGGTGTTTTACAGGTGTTTTACAGGTGTTATACAGGTGTTGTACAGGTGTTATACAGGTGTTATACAGGTGTTTTACAGGTGTTATACAGGTGTTGTACAGGTGTTTTACAGGTGTTTTACAGGTGTTGTACAGGTGTTATAAAGGTGTTTTACAGGTGTTTTACAGGTGTTATACAGGTGTTGTACAGGTGTTATACAGGTGTTGTACAGGTGTTTTACAGGTGTTATACAGGTGTTTTACAGGTGTTTTACAGGTGTTATACAGGTGTTTTACAGGTGTTTTACATGTGTTATACAGGTGTTTTACAGGTGTTTTACAGGTGTTATACAGGTGTTTTACAGGTGTTGTACAGGTGTTATACAGGTGTTTTACAGGTGTTATACAGGTGTTTTACAGGTGTTTTACAGGTGTTATACAGGTGTTTTACAGGTGTTGTACAGGTGTTATACAGGTGTTATACAGGTGTTTTACAGGTGTTTTACAGGTGTTATACAGGTGTTTTACAGGTGTTTTACAGGTTTTATACAGGTGTTGTACAGGTGTTATACAGGTGTTTTACAGGTGTTTTACAGGTGTTTTACAGGTGTTGTACAGGTGTTTTACAGGTGTTGTACAGGTGTTGTACAGGTGTTTTACAGGTGTTGTACAGGTGTTGTACAGGTGTTGTACAGGTGTTATACAGGTGTTTTACAGGTGTTGTACAGGTGTTGTACAGGTGTTTTACAGGTGTTATACAGGTGTTTTACAGGTGTTGTACAGGTGTTGTACAGGTGTTTTACAGGTGTTGTACAGGTGTTATACAGGTGTTTTACAGGTGTTGTACAGGTGTTTTACAGGTGTTTTACAGGTGTTGTACATGCATTTTACAGGTGTTGTACAGGTGTTGCACTGGTGTTGTACAGACGTTTTACAGGTGTTGTACAGGTGTTTCAGTAGCCCCTTATAGAAGCCCACTGTCCCCTCACCCCACCATCACCCAGTCCCCCAACCCCTCCCACCTCTCTGGTCTTATAAAGATAAATATAACGCTGGGCAGATTTTCCCCTGGACCCACAGATTGGGGGACACACATTCATCTTACCTTGCTAGCTGTTTTGGGGGGCTGCAGATTAGGGATGGGGGTGGAGGGTGGTAGAATTGGGCGGTGTAAGCTCCTTCCAGACACTCCAATGTATGGAAATGTATGTGCATGTTTTACGTGGGGGTATATTTATTTCTCCTCTGCCCTCGTCCCGTGTGCTGATAGCCCTATAGATGGTTGATGGATGGATGCAGAGAGAGAGATGCAATGAACCCCTACATGCATAGATGTATATAGTCCACATCTATGAATGCAGGATTCATGCGCATAAGAAACATAATCCATAGTTTTACATACATAGTAGCACACAGACACACTTCCATACAGGAAAGAGGCATGACAGCTCTGTAGCAAGGTGGTAAAGATAACGCACATCTGTGTAGCTATAGAGAAGCTAATATCATATAGAGCTTTATAATGAGGAATGGAGAAGGTTCCTTATTGTGTGTGCGTGTGTGAAGTGTGAAGTGTGTGTGAAGTGTGAAGTGTGTGTGCGTGTGTGTGAATGACTGAGAGGGGTCTTATGGAGAAATATAACGAGGTATAGAAAAAGTATCTTATTGCAGAGAACATGTGTAGGTCATACCTATTCTATTGTCTGACTCTGAGATTAGACATTGTGACACATACAGGCGCTCTACCATTTGTGTTGTTTTGTGTTGTTTTGTTAGAGAAACAAGGAGTGACACTTAGATATTTAACAAAATAATATAGGTTTAATATTTATTTTTTTGTCAAATGTATACAGAGATTAAATTGCGCAGTGTTGTGGTTGCATACGGAATGTCACTAGTTTTAATTGTGGTATAGTTCATTTGTAGTTTGTTTTTGTTTACAGTGTCTTTTGGAACAAATTAAGCATTTTAATAGAGAATATATATTTAAAAATGAAAGTCATGACTGCTAATTATTCATAGAAACTAAATTTTCAGACTATAATTAAATGCATTTAACCATTAGGGACAATCTGAGATCAAACATGTATATTGGATTTGATGCAGATAGCAAATGTAAATGAGCAAACCCTCTTAACTATATAATTATAGAGAACTGAGACAAGAAGTTCCTTTGTGTTCATTTGGTTTCAGAAATATTCTCAGATGAATGAAATAGAAATTAATTAAAAAGTATTGTGGATAAAAATGCAGATTGCATTTACATTGCAAATACATCTTAGCATAAAATAATGCCATTTTTTTACGCATTTTTATTTCTGATATCACAGTAAAACAAGGACTCCATGTGTAAACTGATTCATTTTCATGTTCCCATTTTTTTAAACAATAATTCTAATTGATTATAATTCCAATAATTCTAATTGATGTATTGATTCTTGAAGTTGTATTGGTGGTAATATCTGTATGTTTTTATGGTGTTGTTTGTACCAGCATTTAGTGGAAGTTAACCGGGTATTCCGTTTGTATAAACAACAGACTCTTTCACAGTAATCTCAATGCACAGAACGCCACTATTTTTCTTTCCCCTGTCTGTTGAATTTAAAAGCAGTCAGATTCAGGTATTCTGTCACAACCACCCGTCCGCTCCCTCTTTCCCTTCGGCTCAAGCTGACATGCACTGTAATGTCAGAATACATCAACAGAGAGACCAGAGAGAGGGAGAAAAAAGAGAGAGAGAAGAGAGAGAGAGAGAGAGAGAGAGAGAGAGAGAGAGAGAGAGAGAGAGAGAGAGAGAGAGAGAGGATGGATTTGTATCTTTCATCAGCAGTACACATAAATATGGAGCCATTTCCTCCATTTTAGTTCGGAGACAGCGATGCAGAGTCCCGCTGCGCCATTGCCTTCTCCATTTTAGTTGGACCCTAGTTGATGTTTCTGTAACAAGTAGAGTTTCTACACCAGCATGCCCCTCAATTACACATATTTCAAGTATTTTTCAAGTCAAAATAATATCACCCTTAGAGGTAGAGGTGATATAGTGTACAGTGTATATGTGTGTGTATTGTGTATATATATACCAGTCAAACGTTTGGACACACCTACTCATTCAAGTGTTTTTCTTTATTTTTACTATTTTCTACATTGTAGAATAATGGTGAAGACATACAAACTATGAAATAACACATATGGAATCATGTAGTAACCAAAAAAGTGTTAAAGTAATCAAAATATATTTTATATTTGAGATTCTTCAAAGTAGCCACCCTTTGCCTTGATGGCAGCTTTGCACAATCTTGGCCTTATCTCAAACAGCTTCATGAGGAATACTTTTCCAAAAGTCTTGAAGGAGTTCCCACATATGCTGAGCACTTGTTGGCTGCTTTTCCTTTACTCTGCGGTCCAACTCCTCCCAAACCATTTCAATTTGGTTGAAGTCAGGTGATTGTGGAGGCCAGGTCATCTGATGCAGCTCTCCATCACTCTCCTTCTTGGTCAAATAGACCTTACACAACCTGGAGGTGAATTTTGGGTCAATGTCCTGTTGAAAAACAAATGATCGTCCCACTAAGTGCAAATCAGATGGGATGGCGTATCGCTGCAGAATGCTGTGGTAGCCATGCTGGTTAAGTGTGCCTTGAATTCAAAATAAATCACTGACAGTGTCACCAACAAAGCACCCCCACACCATCACACCTCCTCCTCCATGCTTCATGGTTGGAACCACAAATGAGAAGATCATCCATTCGCCTACTCCGCGTATCACAAAAACAGTGCGGTTGGAACCAAAAATCTCACATTTGGACTCATCAGACCAAAGGACAAATTTCCACAGGTCTAATGTTCATTGCTCTTGTTTCTTGGCCCAAGCAAGTCTCTTCTTCTTACTGGTGTCCTTCAGTAGTGGTTTCTTTGCAGCAATGCGGCCATGAAGGACTGATTCTCGCAGTCTCCTCTGAACAGTTGATGTTGAGATGTGTCTGTTACTTGAACTCTGTGAAGCATTTATTTGGGCTGCAATTTCTGAGGCTGGTAACTCTAATGGACTTATCCTCTGCAGCAGAGGTATCTCTGGGTCTTCCTTTCCTGTGACGGTCCTCATGAGAGCCAGATTCATCATAGAGCTTGATGGTTTTTGTGACTGCACTTGAAGAAACGTTCAAAGTTCTTGAAATGTTCCGGATTGACTGACCTCCATGTCTTAAAGCAATGATGGACTGTCGTTTCTCTTTGCTTATTTGAGCTGTTCTTGCCATAGTAAGGACTTGGTCTTTTACAAAATAGGGCTATCTTCTGTAAACCACCCCTACCTTGTCACAACACAACTGATTTGCTCAAACGCATTAAGAAAAGAAATTCCACAAATTCCACAAATCAACAAGGCACACCTGTTAATTGAAATGCATTCCAGGTGACTACCCCATGAAGCTGGTTGAGAGAATGCCAAGAGTGTGCAAAGCTGTCATCAAGGCAAAGAGTGGCGACTTAGAAGAATCTCAAATATAACGTATATTTTGATTTGTTTAACACTTTTTGGTTACTACTTGAATCCATAAGTGTTATTTCATAGTGTTGATGTCTTCACTATTATTCTACAATATAGAAAATAGTGAAAATAAAGAAAACCCCTTGAATGAGTAGGTGTGTCCAAACATTTCACTAGTACAATATATCCAAACATTTTACTGGTCCAATACTATATATATATATATATATATATATATAGTGCATTCGGATAGTATTCAGACCCCTTCACTTTTTCCACATTTTGTTACTTTACAGCCTTAATCTAAAATTGAGTAAAGGACATGATTTGGAAAGGCACACACAAAGGGTACCAAAACAATATATGCAGCATTGAAGGTCCCCAAGAGCCTCCATCATTCTAAAATGGAAGAAGTTTGTAACCACCAAGACTCTTCCTAAAGCTGGCCGCCCGGCCAAACTGAACAATCGGGGGAAAAGGGCCTTGGTCAGAGATGTGACCAAGAATCCGATGGTCACTCTGACAGAGCTCCAGAGTTCCTCTGTGGAGATGGGAGAACCTTCCAGAATATATGCCATTTAGCTGACGCTTTTATCCAAAGCGACTTACAGTCATGTGTGCATACATTCTACGTAGGACAACCATCTCTGCAGCACTCCACCAATCAGGCCTTTATGGTAGAGCGGCCAGACGAAAGCCTCTCCACAGTAAAAGGCAAATGACAGCCCGCTTGGAGTTTGCCGAAAGGCACCTAAAGTACTCTCAGACCATGAGAAACAAGATTCTCTGGTCTAATGAAACCAAGATTGAACCTTTTGGCCTGCATGCCAAGCGTCACATCTGGAGGAAACCAGGCAACATCCCTACGGTAAAGCATGGTGGAGCAGCATCATGCTGTTGGGATATTTTTCAGCTGCAGGGACTGCGAGACTAGTCAGATGAACGTGCAAAGTACAGAGAGACCTTTGAAGAAAACCTACTCCAGATCACTCAGGACCTCAGATTGGGGCGAAGGTTCATCTTCCAAACAGTGCAACAACCCTAAGCACACAGCAAAAGACAACGCAGGAGTGGCTTCGGGACAAGTCTCTGAATATCTTTGAGTGGCCCAGCCAGAGCCCGGACTTGAACCCAATCTAATAGCTGTGCAGCGACACTCCCCATCCAACCTGACAGAGCTTGGGAGGATCTGCAGAGAAGAATGGGAGAAACTCCCCAAATACAGGTGTACCAAGCTTGTAGCATCATACCCAAAAAGACTCAAGGTTGTAATTGCCGCTAAAGGTGCTTCAACAAAGTCCTGAGGGGTATAGAGGGGTCTCACAGGTCCAGGGCCGTATTGACCTCTTGTCTTCTGTTGGAGGACCTCCTTGAATGTGACCTGGGGCGTGGCTGTATCGTCATGGAATGGGGCTGAAGCTGCCCTTTTAAAAGACTGTGGTGTGGGAGAAACAAATGCTTGGGGTGGGGACTGGAAACCAGGGGTTAGGACCAGGGGTATACCCAGAGGGATGGGGGGAGATCCCCAGGAGTGTTAGGGCTCAGAACCTGGGCGATGAGGAAGAGGTGAGGGTAGAGGTAGTGGCGGGGTGGGGTGGGGAGGTGGATTTAGGGTTAGGAATGGGGATGAGGCAGAGGGTGACGTCCGCGAGGATGAGGGTAGGTGATGAGGGGTCAGAGTACCTATGGGAGAGGATAGAGATGTTGTGGTTAAAGGAAAGGGGTGAGAATAGGGGTGAGAGGGAGGGGCAGGGGTGAGAATAGGGGTGAGAGCTAGACATGCTCCTCACTAACACACCAACGAACCGACCAACCGATCCCTATTTTAATGGCTGCAGTGAGAAACCCTCCGTCTGTCAGAACGAAAGCTAATTGGCTATCGCTCAACCTCCAAGGTCCGTCTCACAAATTGGCAAAAGGGCAACAGACCCCCGATCTGATCCCTTCCCTCTGTCACGCCTCCCGCCGTCCATTAAACAACAGCTTAAGTTAAAAGAAAAGGAAAAACAAAACAACAGAATGAAAAAGAAAGGGTGTAACTGTGCTGGGGAGACAGGCACAGCGGTGCTCCGTCTGTTTGTTAGGGAAACAGAAGTGATCATTCCAGATTGTCATAAATGCAGTGCAAACCAAACCGAGTAGTTTGTGTTTTTCACTGTTGCTCAAACCTCATGTATTTGAATCCATGTAAAGTCCCAGCTGAATTTCAATTAGAAACAGGTTTCTTTACGCCCTGAGGTGAAGCTGCTAATTACAATGTTGACTGTGGTTGTGTGTGTGTGTGTGTGTGTGTGTGTGTGTGTGTGTGTGTGTGTGTGTGTGTGTGTGTGTGTGTGTGTGTGTGTGTGTGTGTGTGTGTGTGTGTGTGTGTGTGTGTGTGTGTGTGTGTGTGTGTGTGTGTGTGCGTGCGTGTGGTTAGCAGAGAACTTACACAGTAAAATGCATAATACTTCTATCTCTTTGTTCTTTATTCAGTCTTAATGGTGTTATCTCTTAGAGTTAGCAGAGAAACAGATCATTTATAAAGAAGAGCTCCTCCTTCTGTCTCACTGTAGGGCAGGATGGCTTCACCAGGGGATAGTAAACTGGTTGTGTGTGTGTGTGTGTGTGTGTGTGTGTGTGTGTGTGTGTGTGTGTGTGTGTGTGTGTGTGTGTGTGTGTGTGTGTGTGTGTGTGTGTGTGTGTGTGTGTGTGTGTGTGTGTGTGTGTGTGTGTGTGTGTGTGTGTGTAGGGTGTGTGTGTGTGTGTGTGTGTGTGTGTGTGTGTGTGTGTGTGTGTGTGTGTGTGTGTGTGTGTGTGTGTGTGTGTGTGTGTGTGTGTGTATGCATGCAGGTATTCTTGGCCTAACAGTGTTACACTATGGCAGGCCCTAACCTTCAGAGTGCAGAGTGACTCTGATATAGTGGCCATCAGACAGACCTAGCGTCTCCTCCAAATGCAGAAAAATGTCTTTCCTCGAAAATGGATGACCCTGCCGGAGAATTCATTGGTATAAATACATTGTTTTGCCAGCATGAACGGACACAGAACACAGAGCCAGGCAGTGTTGGGTTCATGTTGTATGGTGGATACTGTAGTATTATCCATCCCTCTGGTTCATGTTGTATGGTGGATACTATAGTATTATCCATCCCTCTGGTTCATGTTGTATGGTGGATACTGTAGTATTATCCATCCCTCTGGTTCATGTTGTATGGTGGATACTGTAGTATTATCCATCCCTCTGGTTCATGTTGTATGGTGGATACTGTAGTATTATCCATCCCTCTGGTTCATGTTGTATGGTGGATACTATAGTATTATCCATCCCTCTGGTTCATGTTGTATGGTGGATACTGTAGTATTATCCATCCCTCTGGTTCATGTTGTATGGTGGATACTGTAGTATTATCCATCCCTCTGGTTCATGTTGTATGGTGGATACTGTAGTATTATCCATCCCTCTGGTTCATGTTGTATGGTGGATACTGTAGTATTATCCATCCCTCTGGTTCATGTTGTATGGTGGATACTGTAGTATTATCCATCCCTCTGGTTCATGTTGTATGGTGGATACTGTAGTATTATCCATCCCTCTGGTTCATGTTGTATGGTGGATACTGTAGTATTATCCATCCCTCTGGTTCATGTTGTATGGTGGATACTGTAGTATTATCCATCCCTCTGGTTCATGTTGTATGGTGGATACTGTAGTATTATCCATCCCTCTGGTTCATGTTGTATGGTGGATACTGTAGTATTATCCATCCCTCTGGTTCATGTTGTATGGTGGATACTGTAGTATTATCCATCCCTCTGGTTCATGTTGTATGGTGGATACTATAGTATTATCCATCCCTCTGGTTCATGTTGTATGGTGGATACTATAGTATTATCCATCCCTCTGGTTCATGTTGTATGGTGGATACTATAGTATTATCCATCCCTCTGGTTCATGTTGTATGGTGGATACTATAGTATTATCCATCCCTCTGGTTCATGTTGTATGGTGGATACTGTAGTATTATCCATCCCTCTGGTTAATGTTGTATGGTGGATACTATAGTATTATCCATCCCTCTGGTTCATGTTGTATGGTGGATACTGTAGTATTATCCATCCCTCTGGTTCATGTTGTATGGTGGATACTATAGTATTATCCATCCCTCTGGTTCATGTTGTATGGTGGATACTGTAGTATTATCCATCCCTCTGGTTCATGTTGTGTATCTAATGTGTTCTCTACTGTATATTCATGAATCCTTATTGTTAAGGTTACAGTTTCCATATGATAATCATATGAAAATGCTTCTCAGATGGGAATTGAATAGGAGATATTTACACTGTTTCTTAATCCGTGTAGATGGTCATTCTTTGAAGGTTACACATCACTACAAATTGTTGTAGACTGAGGCTTATTCATATTAAAATATGATGGGAAGAAAACTTCCAACTGGAATTTACACATCCAAGATGATGTTCACACTACCTCAAAAGACTTTACATAGAAATGAAGGGAGAGGAGAGAGAAAGAAAGAGACAGCACGACAGTATAATTGTTTAGCTAGCCAATGGGCTGTTTTACTGTATATAATATATGGTTATTTTATACAGCCTTCAGACTGCCAAGATGTTTTCAATTTGGCACGGCCCTGCGATCATGATATCAGAGAGAGAGACGGGGGGGGGACTGGGAACAAGAGGGGTAGGGTAGCAATGAAAGACAGAAACAGAGAGAAAGAGAGAAAAATTGAGAGAGAGAGTGTGTGTGAGAGAGAGGGAGGGAGAGAGAGAGAGGGAGAGAGAGAGAGAGAGACTGTGTTCCAGTGTGGGATGGTCAGAGCAGTACGTCTCACCTCTCCCAACTCAAAGGCTTTGCTCTGGGATGGATAATGCCTGTGCTGCTGAGGCACTGAAAAAGCAATCTGCAGCATACCCCAGGGTCATGTCTGTGGCCGGATGATTTGTGTGAAATGTCATACATTAAATATAAGTTTAACATTCAGTCCCGCACTGTAAAACTGTGTGTGTGTGTGTGTGTGTGTGTGTGTGTGTGTGTGTGTGTGTGTGTGTGTGTGTGTGTGTGTGTGTGTGTGTGTGTGTGTGTGTGTGTGTGTGTGTGTGTGTGTGTGTGTGTGTGTGTGTGTGTGTGTGTATCCCGCTCACCACTTCCCCCGCCAGTTAGTTTAGGTTCAGGCAAATGGTCACAAAGGACTTGATCCATCTCACACACACAGAGAGATGGAGTGATGGGGGTGGAGGAGGCGGAGGCCTTCCCCTCCACACAGATGTGTTTCATTTACAAATGCGAGAGAACTTTTTTCCTTCTTTTTAAAAAATACATCTATATTTTTTTTTTCACATAGCTTTTTATTCCTGGGAGCACTTCAACAGACGAAGAGAGAGTGAGCGAAAGAAAGAGAGAGAATTCTGATGGCCTCTCTCTCTTCCAACCTCTTTGTCTCAGGGCAGGTGTTGGTTTCACGCTTCCAGGCTCACAGATGCGACGGGAGAAAATGAAAAAGAGAAAGAAGTAGAGAGAAAAGAAAGGACATAGTAACTAATTCATAAAGTCCTGGGATGCCAGAGAGAGAGAAGGAGAGTGGGGGTGGAGAGAGGTGTCTCATGGGACTTCAGGGGAGCAGTCTTGCCAGATAGGAGATGCGCTGTCCATTCTAGCAGACTGCAGAGATGACAGAGAGACTACAAAAGATGTCATCCTTCAGATGGACAATTGATGAGTTTTCTATCCTTCTCTTTCTTCCTCTTGGCTTGTTTGTTTGTGTTCAGTCAGTGTCTAAGAAAAGTTCCTCCCCGGTTCAACATAAAGAAGAGAAGGTTGAGATGTGGCTGGAACGGAATGTGCGGTTTAGCTTGCCAAATTAATCAGAGTTGGGCAATTGATCCCTTTTTTGGGGGGGTTTGTAGGATATAATTACATTAACAGAAACTCCTCACCTTGGTCTGTGTGCATTTAGATCAGAAACCAGAATATCTCTGTCGATGAAAACAATAATATGGACTTCAATGTTGTTTTGAAAATGCCCTCCTGAGTTTGTTTAATTCAATTTACTTTACACCTGTTGGTTGACTCCAACATTAGCATTAACAATCCATACACACCCCTTCTACATTTCAACTCATCACCACGAGGGAGCAGACTGTTTGATTGATCAGTTTCACCTTGAAGGTGTTGTGTTCCCCGATGCAACAACCGTGTGAGGCCTCTTTAAAGACTAACACAGTATCATGCCATCTCCAAGCTCCACCCATCTCTCTCTCTTGCCCTCTCTCTCTCTTGCTCTCTCTCTTGCTCTCTCTCTCTTCCCCTTCAAAGCATACAGCTACAGATGAGGTTTTGGGGAAGAAATGGAAAATAGATTGTTCATTTGTATCTGGGAGGAGACCTAGATGTTTTCTCCTTGGCTAAAAGAGGGAGGAATCATCTGGTGTGGAGTGTGAGTCAAGAACACTCTCCTTGACTTCTGTTAAATCTCTAAGTCTTTCAGCCAGACAATCAAATGTGTAAATGAGAATGAAGCTAATCAATGTTCACCTCCAGGACTGTTTTCCACTTATATTAGCATAGCAACAGCTCGATTCCATGCAAAAAAACAACTGAACAGAGAATACATAACTCCAGTAGGTACGATAACTCCAGTTGTCTTATGCCTCATATCGTGAAGGAAGGGACTATCAATGAGACCATAGTAACTGGAGGAAAAAATCAGTGTGCAGAGCAGCACTGGCTTAAACTAGTGTACTATAGAGGGAAGGGAATAAGGTGGCGTTTCAAACACAGCCCTCGTCCGGGGTGCCAAAGGTTGTCTTTCTCTCTCTGTTCAGGCTAGAAAATCACAGCTCGCAAATCAGGAACAATGGAGTCCTCAAAGAGTAGTGTGGATCAAAGCAGAGCTAACTGGCCATCGCCATCCCATTGAAACATTCTCTTTGGAGGTAATGCACATGGAGAGAGGAGGAAAAGGATCTGATTGTGCGCCCGTGCCGTAAAATTATGGAAAACCGAAGAAAGGAGAGGAAATTGATATGACAGAAGGCCTCTCAAGTCATCCAGAGCTATGTGATGGTAGCATGTCCACTCTGACTTTCAATTCAGAGGAAGCTTTCGATTTTTTCTTTGATACAGTCATTTCTTTGAGTTGGCTGTATCATGATTAAAAAATACAATGCTTTGTATCCTATTCCTTTAAAATATTTGACAATTTAGAAATATAGCAAATGCACTTATCCAGAGTAATTTAGCGTGTATGTACACTACAAAGAACGGTGAGACAACAACATAACGCGATCGTTGCAAGAAAAACTTTAGTCAGTGCTACAATAAAAGAACGTTTGTTGTTATCTTTTGAAAACTACGGTTTCTTTCAACTGTATAATATCATGATCAGATTCAATGCTTTCCATGGCCTTGCTAGGTTCTACATGGAGGCTTGATGCAGGATGGTTCTCGAAGTGGATTTTCTGTTTGTGGCCACGTTGATCACAGAGGGAATGCTACATTAATGCTGACTCCTATTCGTACCAATCTCCTCCTCATTTTTCTGCACTGAAATTCCTCCCAATCTCTCCAGCACATTTCACTCAATCACCCTTCCTTCATATCCCATTAACAGAGCAGGGGCGTTGTACCCCATTGAACACAACACTCCTGTTCTCTGTGAATTTAGATTTCCTAAAGTGTGTATTATGTGTATAATGCAGTAGTAGCATTTTACCTAGAAGGGTTCTTTATGTCGTCAGAGGGGGGTTTGAGACTAACCCTAGTCCTCCTGAAATCATACCCATTGTGACTGTTTGAGCTATAATAGAACACTATATCATTATAATGGTATGATTATTATTTTACGATGGAGAAATGACCAAGTATTCACTAAGACAGAGGCTACTCATGTCATGTCTGGTCCATGTTTGGCCGAGGCTGGTTTGGTCTGTGTTGTTAACGTGGAATAGGCATGTTATGCGTGTGGACAGGTGCTGGCCATGCAGGTTACCACACTCTTCAGAACATGACACACATGTGCCAGAAACACGCAAACACATGCAAACGCCATGGCAACAGCGTGTTAGTGTGTGTGTGTGTGTGCGCGTCTGTGCGCATGTGCGCGTCTGTGCGCGCGCGTGTGTGTGTGTGTGTGTGCGTGTGTGTGTGTGTGCGCGTGTGCTCATGTGTGTGTGTGTGTGTGTGTGTGCGCGCGTGTGTGCGCGTGTGCACGTCTGTGCGTGTGTGCGTGTGCTCATCTGTGTGTGTGTGTGTGTGTGTGTGTGTGTGTGTGTGTGTGTGTGTGTGTGTGTGTGTGTGTGTGTGTGTGTGTGTGTGTGTGTGTGTGTGTGTGTGTGTGTGTGTGTGTGTGTGTGTGTGTGTGTGTGTGTGTGTGTGTGTGTGTGTGTGTGCACCAAATCCAGTCTCAGTGTTTTTACGACTTCAGATTCACTCATAGTTTAACAACCAGAAAGTGAGAGTTTACAAGTACCTGCTTGTCCCCCTCCACACACACACACACACACATACACACACACACAAATCAGTGGTATAACCACAGCAGAGCCTGCCTTTCTCTTAACATTCAATTCATTTTGAATCCACACATGGCATACAGTAATTTTAAAACTGAGTTTAAACTGTCTAATGTTATGAGTAATCCACTGTTTATTTCTCCATAGAAAGATGCATACATTCAACTTGCATCTAATGTATGTGATGTAGCGGGAGGATCTCTAAAGACATTCTTGCATTACAGGTAGATTCAGGAATATGATGTGAACTCATGCAACACCTTTACCCTCTGAGCACAGACAGGTTAGAAAAGCATGTGTAAGAAGCCGTCATATTGTCTCTCGTTTAGTAGTGTGATTTGACCATGTTTTGGCATTATTGGCTTGTAAATAATGTCTGTTCTTGCCCAAGGAGCCAGCTGAGGCCTACGCTCTCTCTCTCTCTCTCTCTCTCTCTCTCTCTCTCTCTCTCTCTCTCTCTCTCTCTCTCTCTCTCTCTCTCTCTCTCTCTCTCTCTCTCTCTCCCTCTCTCTCTCTCTCTCTCTCTCTCTCTCTCTCTCTCTCTCTCTCTCTCTCTCTCTCTCTCTCTCTCTCTCTCTCTCTCTCTCTCTCTCTCTCTCTCTCTCTCTCTCTCTCTCTCTGTCTCTCTCTCTCTCTCTCTCTCTCTCTCTCTCTCTCTCTCTCTGTCTCTCTCTCCCTCTCTCTCTCTCTCTCTCTCTCTCTCTCTCTCTCTCTCTCTCTCTCTCTCTCTCTCTCTCTCTCTCTCTCTCTCTCTCTCTCTCTCTCTCTCTCTCTCTCTCTCTCTCTCTCTCTCTCTCTCTCTCTCTCTCTCTCTCTCTCTCTCTCTCTCTGCCGTGTGTGTTCCCTCTTTGTGTGCTTGTTTATGGACGTGTGTATCTTGCACTGAGTGCTTTGAATCTAGTGTAAAAAAAAATAAGTTGGATGAAAATGGATGAAATTCAGTTTTGCAAAAAATAATGTTTGTTACAATGGAATGTTTCTCATTACAGTCGGTCAGGCTGTAGACAACAAAGAGCCTTTTATTGAAGAATATGAAGTGAAAATATAAAACAGAGTCTCTTTCCCTGGCAACCAACCACTTTTAATATGTCGAATGTGGCCTCTAGATTCTGCCTCCCTTGTTTGAAATGGATCAAATTAAGATGTTGAAGCCATTTATTTTTCAGTTTGCAAAAGGTCATAAGTCTAACATAATTATAGTACATTACTCTGGGTGGGGAAACACGTGGTAGGGAGACGATATGAAAATACATGCTGTAAACCTTTTTTCTCTTTGGATAAGCGGAATGGTTTTTACGGCTGAATCAATAGGTTTAACGAACTGACTGACGGACTCACAGGGGAATCAACAGGGAATTAAATGTGGGTGACATTTTGGTTCAAAATTAATATTGTATAAATGTTTACCTTAGAACGATCTACAGGTAGACTGTGTTTGAAAATCAGGACTGTTCTTATATTGCAAAAATGCACATTTGAATTCACTTAGTACTTTCAACTGTATATATATCAAGCCAAAGATGCTTTTTTGTCTAAAAAGGAAATATAGGGACATTTTATCAGTTATCCTGCAAAACATGACAGATAATGACCTTTATTTTTGTGTATGAATGCTTGGTATTTTGACACACCAGTGAGATATTTGGATAATATTTGGATAGTTTTAACAAGAAGGGACATACAGTATATACTGTAAGTATACCTATTGTATGTTAAGTTCGTTTTTTGTGCATATACCAACAACATCCATTTAAAATGCATGTGAGCCACATGTATTATAAAAAATATATTAAGACACAAATATGAACAAAAGCAAAAAAGTGGATGCACTTAGTAGCATTTCTACAAACACACAACCAGAGATTCACATTTATCTGTCTCCTGGGCCTTCAGCCTGCCTGTCACAAAAGGTACATTCACCCACAAAAAGAAGGGGGGTAAGGAAAGAAACCAAGAAAGAGGGAAGGGAGAGGCTGTGCGATGAGGCGCTTGCCAGCCGAATTTAATTATTTTCAAATGCAGCTTATGCATTTTACATGCCCTGAGACTGAACCCTCTATTCCCTTCTCCCTCTCTCCGTCTACCTCTCCCCCTCTGTCCCTCTCTCACTCTATCCCTCCGTCCCCCTCTACCTGGCCTAAAGTAGCCAGCAGACAGCGACGGAGAGAGAGAAAGAAAGCGAAAGAGGACAAAATTGTAAACGAGAGAACCACAGGTAGCAGAGACACAAACCTGCATAAAGTTAATCAGTCTGGCCTGCTCCCTATCACCTTGTTCCCTTGCTCAGTCCCTCCTCCACTTATCTGTCCTTCTCTTGTCTACCTGTAATCTAGTGTCTAGTCCCACAAAGTGCTCCCGTCTCTGCCTAGATGGACAGCCTGACATCTCTGGGTCTACCCTAACAGGACGGGATGATGGGGAGAAGAGAGACTAACCTACCCAAAGACAGGTGTGTGTGCAGGGAGGGAATTGCCTGTATGTACATTAAATCCATGGCTGGGATTTCAACAAGCTCTCATTGTCTCAAACATCAAATTTCGTGGCTGTTCCAAACGTGTTCCAAACGTCCAAGTTTAAGTTTAGGCATCAACTCCAAATTCTTAAGGTTAGGTATTAACTCTGAATGGTTAAGGTAAGGGTTAAGGTTTGGGATAGACTGAAAAACATTTTTTTTATGTCGCTAGATTTCGAAAATGCAACCTTTGGAATCAGATGCAGACGCTCACGCCCGCCCACCATCCCTGTCCACAACCAAAGCCTATTTCAAGGTAACAGCTTGAAACTCACTGTTGGCCCTAGTGGCCGGTTGCCTCGTCCTCTTCCGACATCCTCAGACATGGATGGAACACTGACTTGTATCATGAGTGACCTGCCTGGTGAACTACAGTATGACATTAAATCCATAGTGGAAAAGGTATCCAATTGTCATACTTGAGTAAAAGTAAAGATATCTTAATAGAAAATTACTCAAGTAAAAGTGAGTCACCCAGTAAAATACTACCTGAGTAAAAGTTTTTAAGTATTTGGTTTTAAATATATTAAATAAGGTATAAAAAGTAATTGTAATTGCTAAAATATACTTAAGTATCCAAAGTAAAAGTATAAATATTTTCAAATTCCTTATATTAAGCAAACCAGACGGATAGTCAGGGACAAACTCCAACAGTCAGAAACCATTTGCAAAGAAAGTACTTGTGTTTAGTGAGCTCCCATATTAGAGGCAGTAGGGATGACCAGGGATGTTCTCTGTTTAGTGAGCTCCCATATCAGAGGCAGTAGGGATGACCAGGGATGTTCTCTGTTTAGTGAGCTCCCATATCAGAGGCAGTAGGGATGACCAGGGATGTTCTCTGTTTAGTGAGCTCCCATATCAGAGGCAGTAGGGATGACCAGGGATGTTCTCTGTTTAGTGAGCTCCCATATCAGAGGCAGTAGGGATGACCAGGGATGTTCTCTGTTTAGTGAGCTCCCATATCAGAGGCAGTAGGGATGACCAGGGATGTTCTCTGTTTAGTGAGCTCCCATATCAGAAGCAGTAGGGATGACCAGGGATGTTCTCTGTTTAGTGAGCTCCCATATCAGAGGCAGTAGGGATGACCAGGGATGTTCTCTGTTTAGTGAGCTCCCATATCAGAGGCAGTAGGGATGACCAGGGATGTTCTCTGTTTAGTGAGCTCCCATATCAGAGGCAGTAGGGATGACCAGGGATGTTCTCTGTTTAGTGAGCTCCCATATCAGAGGCAGTAGGGATGACCAGGGATGTTCTCTGTTTAGTGAGCTCCCATATCAGAGGCAGTAGGGATGACCAGGGATGTTCTCTGTTTAGTGAGCTCCCATATCAGAGGCAGTAGGGATGACCAGGGATGTTCTCTGTTTAGTGAGCTCCCATATCAGAGGCAGTAGGGATGACCAGGGATGTTCTCTGTTTAGTGAGCTCCCATATCAGAAGCAGTAGGGATGACCAGGGATGTTCTCTGTTTAGTGAGCTCCCATATCAGAGGCAGTAGGGATGACCAGGGATGTTCTCTGTTTAGTGAGCTCCCATATCAGAGGCAGTAGGGATGACCAGGGATGTTCTCTGTTTAGTGAGCTCCCATATCAGAGGCAGTAGGGATGACCAGGGATGTTCTCTGTTTAGTGAGCTCCCATATCAGAGGCAGTAGGGATGACCAGGGATGTTCTCTGTTTAGTGAGATGTAGGGATGACCAGGGATGTTCTCTGTTTAGTGAGCTCCCATATCAGAGGCAGTAGGGATGACCAGGGATGTTCTCTGTTTAGTGAGCTCCCATATCAGAGGCAGTAGGGATGACCAGGGATGTTCTCTGTTTAGTGAGCTCCCATATCAGAGGCAGTAGGGATGACCAGGGATGTTCTCTGTTTAGTGAGCTCCCATATCAGAGGCAGTAGGGATGACCAGGGATGTTCTCTGTTTAGTGAGCTCCCATATCAGAAGCAGTAGGGATGACCAGGGATGTTCTCTGTTTAGTGAGCTCCCATATCAGAGGCAGTAGGGATGACCAGGGATGTTCTCTGTTTAGTGAGCTCCCATATCAGAGGCAGTAGGGATGACCAGGGATGTTCTCTGTTTAGTGAGCTCCCATATCAGAGGCAGTAGGGATGACCAGGGATGTTCTCTGTTTAGTGAGCTCCCATATCAGAGGCAGTAGGGATGACCAGGGATGTTCTCTGTTTAGTGAGCTCCCATATCAGAGGCAGTAGGGATGACCAGGGATGTTCTCTGTTTAGTGAGCTCCCATATCAGAGGCAGTAGGGATGACCAGGGATGTTCTCTGTTTAGTGAGCTCCCATATCAGAGGCAGTAGGGATGACCAGGGATGTTCTCTGTTTAGTGAGCTCCCATATCAGAGGCAGTAGGGATGACCAGGGATGTTCTCTGTTTAGTGAGCTCCCATATCAGAGGCAGTAGGGATGACCAGGGATGTTCTCTTCACAAGTGTGTGAATTGAACCATTTTCTCTCCTGCTAAGCATTCAAAATGTAATGACTACTTTTGGGTATCAGGGAAAATGTACGGAGTAAAAAGTACATTATTTTATTCCGGAATGTAGTGAAGTAAAAGTAAAAGTTGTCAAAAATATAAATAGTGAAGTACAGATACCCAAAAACTCCTTAAGTAGAACTTTAATTAAAGTGCTTTTCATCACTGCATGAAATCCATGGCTGTGAAGTACTGTGTTCTCCCAGTGGTTAGAAACATGCTTCATGTGTGTGTGTGTGTGTGTGTGTGTGTGTGTGTGTGTGTGTGTGTGTGTGTGTGTGTGTGTGTGTGTGTGTGTGTGTGTGTGTGTGTGTGTGTGTGTGTGTGTGTGTGTGTGTGTGTGTGTGTGTGTGTGTGTGTGTGTGTGTGTGTGTGTGTGTGTGTGTGTGTGTGCGTGTGCGTGTGTGTGTGTGGGGTGTGCGTGTGCGTGTGCGTGTGCGTGTGCGTGTGGTGTGTGCGTGAGTATGTTCCATGCCAGTGGGATAAAGAAAGAGTTTTGCCGGCTGAGGTTTGATGTGCTGTTTGTCTCGGCGAGCCTCGGAGCGTTTGCGAGTTTTGTCTGTGTGTCTGAATTTGTGTGTATTTCCCCAGGATCTATCTGTGTTTCCTGTGCCAAAGGGAAGCCATGGGGTGTGTGTGTGTGTGTGTGTGTGTGTGTGTGTGTGTGTGTGTGTGTGTGTGTGTGTGTGTGTGTGTGTGTGTGTGTGTGTGTGTGTGTGTGTGTGTGTGTGTGTGTGTGTGTGTGTGTGCGTTGGGAGAATGGAATACTGCTCCCAGGACATTTAATCTACAGGGAATTTCACGCTAGTTACGGCTTGTCATCAACTGACTCAAACCCTTCCTCTGTGTCCCCTCATCCCCTGGCTAGTGTGGGAATATGTGTGGTGTCACAATCTACCAGCTCTCACAGTCTCACGTCAGAATTAGACGTTCATCCATGTTTCTCAAACGTCAAATTTTGAAGTTGTTACAAACATCAAATGTAAAGTGAAGTTTAGGCATTCATTCTGAATGGTTAAGGTTAAGGTTACGGTTTGGGATAGGATTAAAAGAACAACATCAAAAACAACTTTTTA
This sequence comes from Oncorhynchus keta, assembly GCF_023373465.1. NCBI lineage: Eukaryota > Metazoa > Chordata > Actinopteri > Salmoniformes > Salmonidae > Oncorhynchus > Oncorhynchus keta. The sequence goes on from NC_068448.1 coordinate 64,168,592, forward strand.
TCGCTGGATTTAAACTTGCAACCTTCGGAATCAGAGGCAAATACTTACACCCATCCACCATCCCTGTCCACAACACCCTGGCAAAACCAAAACCTACTTGAAAGTAACAGCGCTCACTGTTGCACCTAGTGGCCGGTTTCCACTGCATTTTTAAAATGTTTTTAATGAACCTTTATTTAACTAGTGAAGTCAGTTAAGAACAAATTCTTATTTACAATGTCGGCCAACCCACCTCGGCCAAACCCTTCCCTAACCCGTGTGAACGCTGGGCCAATTGTGCGCTGCCCTATGGGACTCCCGATCACGGCCTGTTGTGACACAGCCTGGACACTAACCAGGGTCTGTAGTGACGCCTCTAGCACTGCAATACAGTGCCTTAGACCGCTGCGAAACTCGGGAGTATCTCCTGATGTCCTCAGACATGGATGGACGTCAAATACTGACTTGTAATCAGGGGTGACCGGGCTGTTCACAATACAAGCTGCACAAACACAAAATAACACTATGAGACCTCATGTGGGTTTCTGAATCGATTTTGAAGGTAGATATATGATCTTAATTTTTAAAAAATCTTTATTTAACTAGGCAAGTCAGTTAAAGAACAAATTCTTATTCTCAATGACGGCCTAGGAACAGAACGACAGATTTGCAACCTTCCGGTTACTCGTCCAATGCTCTAACCACTAGGCTACCCTGACACACCACATCTACTAATGTGTATAGAGAGTGTGATTGTCAAGGATCTCTAAAGTGTGTTTTGTGTCTGCATACTGTATATGCACGTGCATTCATTTAGTGTCACTATATTCAAGTGAGGGTGTGTTTACTGTATGTGCATCCATGAGACAATGTGTTGGCCTGAATGTTTTTGTGAGTGAGAGTGTGTGAGGAGTAATTTGAACTTTCTGACAGGGACTTCCTTAAGTCTGTGAGCTCCTTTTAATTTCAGTGAACTCGCACACCCACTTCAGATACTGACGTTTCTCCAAGTTTCTCCAAAAAGTCAAATTTCGCCATGTTTTGGACAGCCTGGGTTGCTCCTCCTCCTGCAGCTTCACCCCCAGGCTGCACCGCTGGTGTCGCCGATGCCTCATGGCTGGTTAAGTTGAGGCATTCATTCTGAATAAGTTAAGAGTTAAGGTTTGGGATCGGGTTAAAACAGAAACATAACACATATGTGCCCATCACCAGGTTAGAACACGTGATCCTTGGAACCGGAGCTCGCTGCTAACGCCCATCTGCCACCCCCGACCATAATGCCCTAATAAAACCCAAGTCTACTTGATAGTAATAGCGCTCCCCATTCCCTCTAGTGGTCGGTTTTCAAGGCATCTCCATACGTCCTGGGTACCTGGACGGACGTTGGATTTCGAAGTGTATCTTGAGCGACCTGGCTGCACATACATATAGACACACACACACACACTAATCCAACCCCTATGGTTAAAGAAGGTCTATGGGATCTGACACACAATCATGTGCATTTAGTTATCTGGCCACAGCTGCTGCTACCATTACTACTACTTCCTATACACCCATTGTGTGTGTGTGTGTGTGTGTGTGTGTGTGTGTGTGTGTGTGTGTGTGTGTGTGTGTGTGTGTGTGTGTGTGTGTGTGTGTGTGTGTGTGTGTGTGTGTGTGTGTGTGTGTGTGTGTGTGTGTGTGTGTGTGTGTGTGTGTGTGTGTGTGTGTGTGTGTGTGTGTGTGTGTGCATCTAAGTCACTGTCTCTACAGCGAGATATATATTTTACACCGGCCCCTTTCCTCAGAAGTCAGACCTTTATGGATCCAATGTGACCCAGGTTGTGTTCATGCTTGATTGTGTGTGAGTGTGTGTGTGTGACCCAGGTTGTCTTCTAATGGAAATCACAGGCCTATAAACCAATGACGTAGTTACACCCCAAAAACTCTCCAACTTTAAACACTGAACAAAGGAGGGTGAAAGAGAGAAATATTATTTTATGTCAGCCATCAAAGCAGCCAGTATTTAAGCAGAAAGCCCACAAAACAAAGAAACCATTTGTTCAAATAGAATACTATGGCCTCTAAGATGACTCTGAAGGTTTCAAATGTGAGTCTTAATATTTCGACAAGCTGTTCAATCAGTTGTTTTTTGAGGACATTGCAAATGGCAGGCTGTCTCCCAAACACACGATTGCTTGTTTTACGTGACCCACTTTTACTCTGTGAGTGTGCGTGCGTGCTTGCATGTGTGTTTGCACGTGTGTCCATGCATGTATGTGTGTGCGTGTTTGTGCACGTTGGTGTGTGTGTGTGTGTGTGTGTGTGTGTGTGTGTGTGTGTGTGTGTGTGTGTGTGTGTGTGTGTGTGTGTGTGTGTGTGTGTGTGTGTGTGTGTGTGTGTGTGTGTGTGTGTGTGTGTGTGTGTGTGTGTGTGTGTGTGTGCGTGTGTGCGTGTTTGTGTGTGTGTCTGCGCTCAGATGATTGTAAATGTAATCTTAGACACATGTTACCTCTGCTGATGTTCCTCAGATTGATGTCAGTTAGCATTAGCATATCTCTGGCTCTGTGGAGGCACAGGGTTGTTCTTTAGAGAGACACACACAGAAGGGTAAACCGTGCTGGGCTACCCTTCAGACGAGACAAGAGGCTTCCGAATGTGATGGGCAGGATTACCACACGATCTCTCTATACATGGAACCTGCTGCTTCTTCTTGTATAACGTCTTTGGCCAAAGTGATCGGCTTATTCAGGACTAATAGACAAGACTACCTGAAAGGTTTTATTTGATTATATTCTAGAATGAGAGGTGTTATCTACTGCTAATCGGAGACAGACTTCACAGTGTAACTATCTATGGAATGGAATCACTCTTAGAACAAATGGTTACAAAAGGGTTCTTCAGCTGTCCCCATGGGAGCACCTTTTTTGGTTCAGGGTAGAACACTTTTTGGTTCCAGGAAGAACCCTTTAGGGTTCCATGTTGAACCCTCTGCAGAAATAGTTCGACATGGAAATGAAAAATGTTCTACCTGGAACCAAAAAGGTTCTACCTGGACCCCCCAAGGGTTCTTCAAAGAGTACTTCTATGGGGACAGCCGAAGAACTCTTTATGGTTCTAGAAATAATATTTTTTTCCAAGAGTGTAGGTAATTAACCTATGTGATTATCTAATTACCTGTAGTTAAGCAGTACTTACAACTTCAGCTTTGATTTAGCTTTAATCTTGATGTATTTTCTTGGTACGCAGAACTAACAACCGTTCTCCTTATACGACATAGCTACCATACCAAATAAGCTATATTATGCTATTTATTTGTGCAAAATGTATAGTTATAGTTGTGCATGTACTTCAGACATGCTCTTAAGCCATAACTGTAAATACACCATAACCAGAGTATCCTGCTGAAATACATCATTTTACATTAATTCTCTACCTGAGAACACATGCACTGAATTCGCGCAGTGTAAGACAGCAGAAGCAATACTTTTCTCCCTATCTCTGGAAAAATGCATAGGGATGCAGAACACTTCACTCAAACAATAGGGAGATTATTTTCTCTCTCTCTCTCTCCTTCTTTCTCTCTCCTTCTTTCTCTCTCCTTCTTTCTCTCTCCTACTTTCTCTCTCCTTCTTTCTCTCTCCTTCTTTCTCTCTCCTTCTTTCTCTCTCCTTCTTTCTCTCTCCTTCTCCACACCTCCTTGCTGCTGCATCCCTTCATCTTGCCCAGTGAAGTGAGAGAATGAGTGAAATAGAGAGAGACGGGGGGGGGGAGAATGATAGAGTGAGAGGGATGGATAGAGGGAGAAAGAAGGAGAGAAGGGTAGAGGGAGAGAGGGATGGATAGAGGGAGAGAGAAGGAGAGAAGGGTAGAGGGAGAGGGATGGATAAAGGGAGAGAGAAGGAGAGAAGGATAGAGGGAGAGGGATGGATGGATAGAGGGAGAGAGGGGGAGAGAGGGAGAGGGATGGATAGAGGGAGAGAGAAGGAGAGAAGGGTAGAGGGAGAGAGAAGGAGAGAAGGGTAGAGGGAGAGAGATGGATAGAGGGAGAGAGATGAATAGAGAGAGAGAGAAGGATAGAGGGAGAGGGATGGATAGAGGGAGAGAGGAGGAGAGAAGTGTAGAGGTAGAGGGATGGATAGAGGGAGAGAGAAGGAGAGAAGGAGAGAAGTGTAGAGGGAGAGAGAGGGAGCGAAGGGTAGAGGGAGAGAGAAGGAGAGAAGGGTAGAGGGAGAGAGATGGATAGAGGGAGAGAGAAGGATAGAGGGAGAGGGATGGATAGAGGGAGAAAGAAGGAGAGAAGGGTAGAGGGAGAGAGGGATGGATAGAGGGAGAGAGGAGGAGAGAAAGGTAGAGGGAGAGAGAGATGGATAGATGGAGAGAGGAGGAGAGAAGGATAGGGGGAGAGGGATGGATAGAGGGAGAGAGGAGGAGAGAAGTGTAGAGGGAGAGGGATGGATAGAGGGAGAGAGAAGTAGAGAAGGGTAGAGAGAGAGGGATGGATAGAGGGAGAGAAGTGTAGAGGGAGAAGGATGGATAGAGGGAGAGAGAAGGAGAGAAGGGTAGAGGGAGAGAGGGGTGGATAGAGGGAGAGAGAAGGAGAGAAGTGTAGAGGGAGAGGGATGGATAGAGGGAGAGAGGAGGAGAGAAGTGTAGAGGGAGAGGGATGGATAGAGGGAGAGAGAAGGAGAGAAGGGTAGAGGGAGAGAGGGATGGATAGAGGGAGAGAGGAGGAGAGAAGTGTAGAGGGAGAGCGATTGATAGAGGGAGAGAGAAGGAGAGAAGGGTAGAGGGAGAGAGGGATGGATAGAGGGAGAGAGAAAAGAGAGAATGAGAATATATATGCTGTGGCCAGTGTTGTGAGACTAAGCAGGTTGCTGTCAGTCTAAAGATGACTGTAATAAAAGTGACCAAGAAGATGGATCAGGTGATTTTGGCTTTCTAATCAGTCATCTGTGAAGAACACACACACACGCTCACACTCACACACACACACACCACACACACCGCTGTAGCGAGGATTCAGCAGTGCGCTGACACCTTCTGATTGATGGCAGAGTGGGATAAAAAAAAGGGCTATTAACTGTCCTCCTATTAAACTGGGGGGAATGTTGAAATGGTCCCTCTCTTCCCCTCTCTATCTTTCTTTCCCTCCTTCTTGGTCCTGATGTCGGTATAGCCAGTGTTTATGTGAGCTGCTGTCGCTTCAATACTGTGTGTTATGTTGAGAATGCAAGATGGAGTCTGAGTCTATCTGAATTCTAATCAGGGAGGCCAGAGGCCTAATCAGACAACACCATCATATTAGCAATATGTATAATATGCTCACTATTTACAATGAACATGTGTCTTATTAATGAGCTGTAAACTAAGCTATAGATATGACACAAGCCAAAATGAGTTATCACTGCAGTAGACAATAGAACACATCTTATCTAATTTGGTCTTTGACATACCTAAAAAAAAGTGCCTCCCCTCCCTCTCTCTTAAACTCACACACAACACACACACACACACACACGCACACACACACACATGCTTACCTTAAATAATAACCCCACCAACAACATTCAGCCCACCCCTCTGCCCCCGTCCCCCCAAAACCCCAGCATATTCAAGCAAAGCGCGTCCCTTACCTTGTGCATGGCCAACCCTCCATACTCTACACGATTCTGCCCAGGGGTGTGTATCAGCGCCTCAGAGAGGGAACGAGGGAGAGAGGGAAAGCAGAGAGAGAAAAGAGAGAGGGATATAGTGGAGAGGTTGAGAGAAGGAGGGAGGGAGGGAGGGAGGGAGGGGGAGGGAGGGAGGGAGGGAGGGAGGGAGGGAGGGAGGGAGGGAGGGAGGGAGGGAGAGAGAGAGAGAGAAGAGAAAGAAAGAAAGAAAGAAAGAAAGAAAGAAAGAAAGAAAGAAAGAAAGAAAGAAAGAAAGAAAGAAAGAAAGAAAGAAAGAAAGAAAGAAAGAAAGAAGAGGCCATGGTTTACTCTTCTATTCAAGGAAACCGTCATTGGTTCAGGGCCACAGTGCGCTGTTTATTGACGAGTTGAACCATAAACTGTGGTGTTGGGGCTTTCCCTCGGCCTCTGCATGAGACCTCATCGTAGCTCTTGTATGTACCATACCTTTTATAAGCATTGGACAGGTTTAAGTCTCCATAGTTTTAATTGTTCTGGTGAAATATACATTTAATTTGGCTCTCTATAAAACCTGTTACTTTCTATGTTACCTTTCCCTGTGATCACGTCATTCCCTTTTATGTGACGTTGTGTATTTTTGTGAATTTTTGGAAAATTCCTAAAATAGAACTAAATTCAAATGAATTTGAATATAATAATAAGCATAATCATAATAATAATCATCATCATAATACTAATAGAACATATTTCATAGATGCAGGCACATGCAGAGGCATATAGACCCATCCGTGTTGTCTGTGTGCCATGTGTCATAATCCAGCCCCTCGGTAGGATGTTCTGAAAGGATTTATCATTCTCGTCTCAGATGACTGATTGTGAAAATGCATGTATTTTTAGGCACCTTTTTCTCTGTGAGTACATGTAGAATTGAGGTCAGAACACACACGCAAACACATACACCCAGAGAACGACACATAGCCTTCATAACGGATCAGCCGGTGAATTCCCCAGGCCAAATGATTGTGACATGTTGTTTGGAGGAAGTGCATTTAATTGAAGGGAGGGGTGCTGTTGGATGGTTCTTATGAAACTGGCCAAAATGTCACCTTTTCACAATTTGTATGCAAAAAAACATACCAGCATAAACTCCTGAGAAGTTCCTCAATGGTGTATTCAACATGTCAAGTATGGCATCTGAATAAGAGTTTATTCAATGAGAAAAATTTTGAAAATATATGACAATACAATAACACCGTGTCCAGCTAGCTCTCTCTCTTTCTCATCCTCTCTGTATTATAATGATAAAGACCTTCCATTGACATTCCTTCTAGACTTCTCTCTATCCTGTAGCAGGACATAGATAATCAATGAATAGACAGACTTAGCTTTACAACACTCATAGGGCCCCATGTGATGTATCCTCTCTAATATGTAGAGTCCTTCCGTGCTGTCAGTCAGGCCTTAGTCTATAGCTAGCATATGTGTATTAGTCCATATGGACTCGGGTATAAGATATCCTCTCACAGCATTGACTATCAGTTATCATTATCTGGTAGACCTCAGCTCTAGATGAATCCTCACTCAAAATGATTCTTAATAGTCTTATGTGATTATTATTATGTGATTATTATTTGATGATGGCCCTATTATTACTGTCGGCTCATAGCCTCAGTATAATTATGGAAAACTGGAATAAGGTGATTTTTCTTATTCATAGCATCAACTGTTGGTCACTGGCTAGAGAACAATCATATTGCTGGTATTAAAAAAAATAGTATAGCTAATTGTACATTGATCACGCCACATAAAACTTTGATTATTGGTAGTTGACTGTCATGCTTATCAAAATAATTGTTGGTAATTTTTTGATGACCATTAGGCTGTCATGTATGAATATAGTTTGATGATATGTAGCTTATAAACCTAACCTACGAGGTCATTGAATTGCTTCTAATTTGAGCCTCACTTCAAGAATTTCCAATTGTCTAATAGGCATCAACTGAGTCTGTGCATTTGCGTTGGTCGCTTGGCTTGGCTTGGTTGACTTGACTGTGATTTGGTCCGTTTTTAGCTTTGATGGCTCGAGTTTCCTAGCTGTCAAACTGTTGCCATGGAATTGACTTCTCGCCTTTGCGGTGCTGACCAATAGTAACCGGGTTATTTACCGCGCGAGGACGGCCCATTGAGCACCAGAAGAGGGGTACAGGCTAACCTCAAGAGAGGGGTAGGGGAGATCTGAGGACCATCTTTAGAGTGGACAGCGGCAGTCCAGCAAATTGACATGTTCTGGCTCGCGTTGTCATGGAGAGTTTTAGAATAAGATTTATTTAAAGAGAAAGCCCATGCTTTGGCTTTTTTTTAATTCATAAAAGATTTGCAGAATGTAATTAGTTTAAAAAATATATTTAATGAATAGTCTGAATTTCAGGTGTTGTTGTTTGTGTGATTTAAGTGAATACATTAATGATTTGCTTAATTAATTATTATTATTACGATATTATCGTAATCATTATTTTGTTATATTTGTATTTCTTTTTTATTGTTAATATTAATTATTTACATAATGAATTCGATAAATATTCAAGTTCATTTCCAAAATGCAGATGTAATTATTCTTATTTGATTCACTCTGGACGAGTGATCACATTTCAGAGACAGCATGTCACGTCTAAATAATCCTAGTGAATTCCGTATCAGATGTGTATCGGTGGAGAAGATACAACCTCTATTGTTCTCCTTCACAATAGCCAGTAGCCTCTCTCTCTCTCTCTTTCTCTCTCTCTCTCTCTCTCTCTCTCTTTCTCTCTCTCTCTCTCTCTCTCTCTCTCTCTCGCTTTCTCTCTCTCTATCTGTCTCTCCCTCCCTCTCTCGCGCGCGCTTTCTCTCTCTCTGTGGGTGTGTTTGTCAGAAGATAGGGACAAAGAGTGCAGGTGCGTCTCCCAGATGAATTTTTTTCTTATTATCACCTTCATTTTCTGTAAAATACACGGGACTTGTGAATTATTGTGCTATAGGTTATAAGTGGTTTTGATAAGGTTTGTGTCTGGTATGTGGAGGTATATGGGAGAGGCCCTTTTTGAGTCCATAGATAGATTTATAGGAGAAGGACACTCCTGCGCGCGTGTCTATTAAACAACAATGAATAGCTCGCGCATGGCGAGGACCACGGGCCAAGTGGGAGGGGGCACAAGGGCGAGGGAGATTGAATGGAAGTGGGGATGGAGGGGGAGACAGAGGTGTGTGTGTGTGTGTGTGTGTGTGTGTGTGTGTGTGTGTGTGTGTGTGTGTGTGTGTGTGTGTGTGTGTGTGTGTGTGTGTGTGTGTGTGTGTGTGTGTGTGTGTGTGTGTGTGTGTGTGTGTGTGTGTGTGTGTGTGTGTGTGTGTGTGTGTGTGTGTGTGTGTGGTGGAGGCGAGGTGACCAAGTGTATGAGTGTACAGTTTAGTGTAGATTTCCTCACCAGATCGACCCGTTCGCGCGTCGCTGTTCTGCAAGTCACTTTTCACCAAACACCCCTTTTAAAACCGGGAACACCGTGCACGTTGCTTGCGCGTCTGGCCCTATTAAAGACTTTACAATCTCTTCCATTGATTTCCTCTTATCAAATAAAGAGAATGGCACCGCGTGCGTGGCCACCCCCTCCATACACCTCCTTAACCCCTCTCGTGCACCCCTCCCCAAGTCCGGAGAAGCAAGCAGCTGTGATTCCATGTAAATAATGTAACATGATTGACATCTCGTGATTCTAACTCCCCTCTCTTCTCTCCCTAAAATCATATCGCATATTATTAATCGACAGCTTATGCAATAAACGAGCGTGTTGGGTTGTTTTCTTCTCAGCTGGTAACGATGCCACCAAGCTATGAAGTGTATACATAGCCCCTAATTTTATTTAGCATTTTTGATTAATGCCTGATGAAAGACCGTCTAGAACCGGCTGATTATTGTGATGTGACGCTGAAATGTGATATTGGCTGGAATTGCTAGTTGACCCTTTAAATGTATCCGTAATACATGTTGTCGCTTTGATTACGCACTAGTCTAATTGTTGTCATCAGGGTTTGTACTATAATTTCCCATCTTGAATTAGGCTACTCTGAGTAGCCACAACATTGATATAAACTTTGTTTTTAATCCCTATAGCTCTCTTTTTGTCTTTTCTCTTTCCCATCTATTTTTTCCTCTACTTTCAAGAGAGCGGAAGAGTGGGCTCATATCGGCCTCATGTTGCGTATGGATTTTCGTTTATATAATCGATCGAAATGTCCCAATACATTGATTCTGGGCTCAGTGTTTTACAAACAAGCGTTTATGGGTCTCGATTTTATGTTGGGAATGATTCCAGCGTGACACGAGCCACAGATAAGCCGGAAGTTCTTCACAGGTGATCTAAATACAAACAAATAAACATATGTTGTTTTGCTGTGAAATATCAAAACAGAAGGGGACAAATAAAATAAAATAAATAGGACAGATAATAGATACAAAAGCATTGTCCACCTCTACTGCAGTTGAAATACTAGTGGAAAAACACAAAGCAGTTCCTTCCTCTGAAATTCTCCTTGAATTATATGCCATCACTGTGTGATTGCGGAATATTAAATTAAAGTTGGATAAATCCGCGTGGAGGGGAGGCTGCGTCCAATGCGCAACTCATTTCCTCTATTCTGTAGTGGCATCACTTCGCTCCCCTCTTTTCAATGACAATGTGCCAAATCTAGGCATTTTCAAAACAGATTCCATATGCTATAAGCGGATCGCTACTGAGCGTAAGAGAAAGAAGAAAAGCGGAATGCTATTTTACCAAAGGTACATGTACTTTTTATTTATCTTCTGGTGCTGCGTGAGTTTGTGCTTTTGGGAATTTAAAGGAAGTTTGAAACAGATTGTGTTTTTATGGATGCGAGTTGTCTGGTTTAGGGTTTATGTCATTAAAACGTCGAGAAGGTTTAGGTTGGGTTTCTGTGGGGAAAAAGTTCATTTGTGGCGGATTTCTACATTTTTCTGTGTTTGAATGGAAGGAGACAACATTTGAGATTTCTCTGTGGAGTTATGTATGTGCATAATGGGTATTGTAAATTATGGGAATATTATTTGTTTCTCTCGGCAAACGTGTTTTGCAAGTGAAACCATATGAAAGAAGTTGCATATTATTTCCATTTTGAATTAATTAATTTGCATCGTAAGCCTTTGTTTTATTCAAATTCATTGTGCCACGCTATATTCAAATATGAAATTTACTACGTGATTTCTGATGGGCCTGTGTAATTAATTTCTGACCATTTTGATGCACATGAGTTTACTATAAAAGCCATTATTTTTTGGCGATATTTTTCCATTGATAGTTATGGATTTTTATCAAATAAAACTTTATTTGTAATACATATTACCCTCTTGTTTCCGATGCTTACAAAAGATGCATGTGTGATGTTCCTTCCTCTGACTGTTGTGAGATGTGTTTTGCACTTTGCTGTGAATGTAGACTGTTCTGGGTCTGGCTCTCTGTGTAGGGAGATGAGCCATTGTGTTGGGTAGAGGGTTTTCCAGTGGGTCTGTGTGTTTTGAGGAGAGGGTCAAACGGACCCCAGAGGGCGCCGGCGCTTTGGACTGAAACCATCTGATTTGAGACCAGGGAGAACCCCAACCAACCTGCCTCCTAGTCCCTTATGGCAGGACAGTCCCAGTACCGCTACCGGGGGCTAAACATGTCTCAAAGCAGTGGAACACAATTACCCAGAGACAAAGATTCAGAAATTTGATTATATAAAACAAAACAATTGTCATATTGTTGTAATAACCACTCACAAAAAGCAATGCAGAAGTAGTTCTATTTTTCTTCTTCTTCGTTTGAAAATTAAACACATGAAAATGGTCATTCTGATAAAAGCTCAATTGGTATAAGGTCCTTTTATCATTTAACCTGAGGACACACACACATACACACTGACTTTACAGATAACAATCTATTATTAATTGGGGATGCAGCGATATGGCAATGGGGCGAAATATTAGTTAAGGCAGTCTTTTGTCAAGCAGCCCCCGGAGAAAGAGCATCGTATACGGGGAGAGTGAGAGGGAGGCGATCCGGGGATTTAAAAATGCATGAGGCTAAGATAAGCAGTATCAGTCCCTTAAATCCGTTTTACTTTCTCATTTCCCCCGTAAAAATAAATGAAAAGACAAGCGAAAGTATGCAATATGGACAAGTCCCTCGCAGTCGCCTAAGAGCTATGGCTACTAAAAGTGTAATAGTGCAGTCTGGCCCCCAGCCAGCGTCTACTCTATATCCCCCCCAAAAAGCAACCACTTGAAAAACAAAATCAATCAATAGTTACAAAGTCCTCCATCCATGCGAAATAAAACCGTCAACGGTAAAGATTCAAAACAACCTTTAGTCCATTGCACCAGGTTTTGCAAGTTAGGCTACTATAGCCTAAATATTATCTGAGAACAGAAATGCTCCGTCCGTTGCTTCTTGTTCCATGCAGTTTGTCCAACCAGGCAGCGGCTTGTCTGGCTTCTCCTACCGCTGAGTGAGTCGCCTCTCAAGGGAGAAGAGCTTGGAATCCCTGGAGGACGCCAGAGCCACAGCCTCGGATCAGCGTAAAAAAGGGACGCCTCGGTTGAACACCTTTAACCCGGGTCACAGCCCCCAGTAGTCCGGGTTCCAACAGCCCTGGGTCGGGCTTGGTTCGGTCTGGGTCCGGGTGGGTCCTACTCAGTTGTAGGCTACTACAGTAGGAAGTAGCTGACTGCCAACAGCCTTATCGTACGATCCCAAGCCCCGGCTCAGTCAATTCACCCCCTTCGATTTTTTTCATGAAGGAGAACCGATCTCCTGATTCCTTTCACGATTAACACCGTGTAAGGTCTCTCTCGATAGCGACTATTAAGAGACAGAAAAGGTTAAATAAAAATAGTTAGGTTAGATGGGAATAGAGTAATGGGCCTATTACGGAAGTACGCAACCTATGAATACATACATGTATTTATTTGAATGGTTTGTTTGATCTAATGGTTCTAACATTATCTGAAGAGCTCCGTTTGGTTCTGCTAGGCCCAATGTCATCTTATGTGGACTGGGAGTTTGTAAGATGTTGATGACTGTGATGCACATGTAGGCTATTTGCACTTTTTATTTTCTATGGCTATTGCGTGTATAGGCCATGTTCTCCACTCATCACGAGAGATGTGTTTTACCATCATCACAAACACATTATACACATTTTCAACCCATATCTTCTGAAGGCTGGTTCTTTGTTTGTAATGTATTATGCATTAGTCTACAATTTAACATACATACATACTGGTATATATATATATATATGTTCGTGACATCCATTGACGCGTATCTGCGTTCTTCTTCGGCCTCTATAATAAAATAATAATAAATAATAATAAAAATACATGCTACAGTATTAAACCTTTTACATAATCTTTAGAAACACTGATGGAAGAAAATAATTTAGTTTGACGTATAATCTTAATTCATTGATTTTGTATCAAATGATGAGTTTGGGATCTAATTGATATTAAAATAAATATCACATTTTCGGTGAAGGCCGGTGTTTTCCTCCTCGGTATATTGTATATAGGCCTAAAGCATGTTGTCTTTTGCTTTTCGTAGCCAGACATATCCTTTATTGTTTTGTCATAGTTTTACATCTATGTAATAAACATGTCGATGTTGTGTTCAATATATTGACAACATACCCTTGTTTACATATGGTGTTCCATCAGTTTAAAAATGTACAACACAGTTAAACAGAGTAAATTATTATCTATCTGTAACAAGCGTCTACTGAAGCCCTTCAATTTGTGCATCGCTCAAGATTAAATGTAGGTTATTTAATCCACTAGATCAAATATGATCCTATTTTCATTCAAATCAGGACACCAAAATAAGCAAACACATCCCTATATTTGGAATATACACTGACATTCTGAAAGCTTTAACATAGTGTCATATTCTATATGAACCTTGCCATGTGTAGGGTGGAATACAGCAGGCTATTATTCTTCATCTGCGGACCTTTATTTTAAAAAACAGGACTTTTCTGTAATTCTACCCTATTTGGTTAAGAGGAAATGGCTCTTTATTGTTCTGCGTGTCCTTGGACCGGGCGGTAAAACGTAAAGATTTCCCCCTGTTAAGATCACTTTGGTCTATCTGACGCGTTCCGTCCTACGGGCTTTGCTTAAGACAGGGGCTCAGCCCGTCATTTGCAATGTGGAGACTGTTGATCAGGTCGCTAATTACACCTCTCTCCCTCTCTCTCTTTCTCTCTTTCCCTCCCTCCCTCTCTCATTCGCCCTCTCTCTTCCATTCCCAGAGTGCATATCGGGAATAGACACACAAAGACATGCGCACTCAACTTAATCAGCCATTTTTTTAAACAGGGCTAAAACGATAATAATTAGCAGAATAAAGACATATCGGATTTTCATTTCCCTTCCGCCGTTTCTCTACCCCTCCACAACCGAAATTGCGAGGCTGCAGTCGACACATCTTTCACCGATCGGACCCAAAGGATAGCTTTCACACCGCCTGTCATTTGTATATTTTTTCCAATAAAGTTGGGAGGATTATCAATTTTTCCCGTTTTTCAATTTTTGTGTTATCATATTTCGCAACCATTGGATGTGACTGTTTTCAAACCAAAAGCAAGAGGCGTAGGGGAGCGAACTGCGGGGCGAAGAAAGTAAGTTTTTTTCTATAACTTTTATTGAGTAGGCTAGTTGGTGTTAAATTTAGGTCAAGTATCGATTATCTTTCTTAGTGGATCCCGCAGAATAGCGCTCCGCGCATTAACAGCTGTTTTCATGCGGTATGTTTTCGTGAGTGGCTTTGCCTTGGAAAACATCGCCTATCGAGGTGTTTGTGGAAGTCCTGCTTTGGTTTTACCAGCGAAGAACTGTCAGGGGGCAGACGAACGCCTTTACGTGAGTATCAGTGCTACCTCCGCCAAATCTGCGCTCAAAGTTTACTAGGGTTTGTCTGATTTTGATTGTAATGCCATACGGTCTGTCCAATACACCGTAAAACAAATCGTTACACGACATCACGTATTTCCCTGGTGTGGCATGGTTAATTACGGCGCTAGACTAAACGTCGCGAGGTCCGATCTCTCGTGGTCTTCTAGGCTACTTGACTTTTTTTCTCCCTGTTTTCCGTGAAAGTGTTCTGTTTGGTTCCAGTGCTGGACCACTTATAAAAGCTGGAACTGACTGGCAGTTAGGCTACATTGTATCCATTCATATATTTTCTGACAATGTCGAGCTCTTCCTCACGTTATTGTTACATGTAACACCCACCGTGCATTCTTAAGTGACACGAAGAGCAACACGATTTCCACGTTATCCTATATATTGTTTAGAAAGATCCATGACATTTATTTTTAGACGATAATATGCATATCAATGTATAACGGTCCTATAAATCCGTAGTTACCTGCTGCGTCTAAAGGAGTAGACATACACGGAGGCGTGGGTGGCTGTGTCGCCGAGAGAGGAGACCAGTCGTTTGGCTACTGATAGCACGCAGGTCCCCTGGAGCCAAAAACTCACGGTTCTTATTTCTCTTTGACAAAATATTAAAACAAGCACTGGGAAAAAGAGCATAAGAGGCCCAAACTCTTGAATATAGGTTCTATTTTTGCTTTACTCCTGTCCTCTTGCCGAAACGTAAGATCCATTTTCTCTCCATTCGCTTTGGTGGGGTCATATTTTTCTCCACATAATGAATTGTCCTTCCATTGCCAGTGATGAGATTTTACCCCAGACTTCGGTGGTGAGTTGTCGATGCATGGTGATTGTTTAGTGTAACTTGGGGAAGAGAGGAGAGTCGAGGAGAGGGGCTGTGGTGTTTTTTTGCAAGGTGGCTGGTTTGAGGTAGAATGTTGGCTGGGATTGGGACACGACAATGATAGGGACATCGATCGCTTGCACTGAGAGAGCAGAAAAAAACACGGTGACACGAGAGGCAGTCTCAAACTCCGGTAGGCTATGCTACACTGTGTATGAGTGTGTATGTTTGCGCTCTCTGCTTGCTCTTTCACCGCACATCAGCAGTATGAAATTCGACTGGATTTAAACTACGGCGTTCTCTTCTTCGGCGTATTAGGACGACTTTTAAATGTATCTGTTTTTGCTTTGATTTAGGGAAAAATCATATGAGCTATTTTCTGATATCTATAGTTCTTTAAATAACTTTGGAAATAAATCCATCCAAATATTATATTTTATGGAAATACGAGATTTTCCATGGATTGTTGAGCTAAAGAAACAATGAGGACTGAATAAATGATTTATACCATAGAACAATTTAGAATATAATTATTTGGATAAAGTATTAAATGAAATTATAACAATAATACATATTATTAATATTAGACTGCTACAGTGGATTGGGACCAAGATGAACATATTTTAGGGATATTTCCAACGAATGGCATTTAAAAATAAATATTGCCTCAAAGATTCTGAGAATTAAACTTGATATATTTGATACGTTTAAACATTCGTCTGAATACTGGTGATTTGGGAGCAATGGGTTCAATGCTAAGCTATATAACGAGGAGGGCAGTGTAGTGTAGTTAATTTCATGTCTGCTACTAATGTTGTATTTCTGATCAACTATGGTAACACTCCATTTCATCTGTTAAAAAATCCACATTATGGGAAATAGAAAAATAGAATTGCATTTTCATCACTATTAATGATGTAATTGTCTCACAGAACATTGGCTACATCCTCCCTTCATCTCTCTCAGTCCCATTCTTAAGGCAATGAAGAAGATGTTCAGTTTGTTTGGGGACTGGGCGTTTTTTCTTTTATTTTTTTCTGTGATTATAAAGATTATAAAGATTATAATTATTATATTAACAGTATAAGTGTGTATGTGTGTGTGTGTGTGTTTGTGTGTGTGAAGCACATTAGCCTGGGTATATAGCATGCATTGATAGGAGATTCAGGATGTGTTGGTGCTATACTGCCAGCTTGGGAGGACAATGGAAGAGAAAGAGAAACATCTTGTTCATTATTAAAAACCTGTACTTCTGACTTCCCCGAGATACTTACAGTAGGAAAAGGTCAAGTCAGAGGCAGGTTATAACAGCGCATTAAGGTTATTAGTACTGTATAATAACATGTTTATTCGTGTGTATAAAACATACAAGACAAGATGGTGTAAAGTTTCACTGTAGTCAACACACACAACATCGCTTTTTATTCTTCCTTTTATGACACATCATATTTCTCAGTAAAACACACATTTCACCATTACAGCCATGATCGAGGTGCTACCAGTAAAACACACATTTCACCATTACAGCCATGATCGAGGTGCTACCAGTAAAACACACATTTCACCATTACAACCATGATTGAGGTGCTACCAGTAAAACACACATTTCACCATTACAACCATGATCGAGGTGCTACCAGTAAAACACACATTTCACCATTACAGCCATGATCGAGGTGCTACCAGTAAAACACACATTTCACCATTACAACCATGATCAAGGTGCTACCAGTAAAACACACATTTCACCATTACAACCATGATCGAGGTGCTACCAGTAAAACACACATTTCACCATTACAGCCATGATCGAGGTGCTACCAGTAAAACACACATTTCACCATTACAACCATGATCGAGGTGCTACCAGTAAAACACACATTTCACCATTACAGCCATGATCGAGGTGCTACCAGTAAAACACACATTTCACCATTACAACCATGATCGAGGTGCTACCAGTAAAACACACATTTCACCATTACAACCATGATCGAGGTGCTACCAGTAAAACACACATTTCACCATTACAACCATGATCGAGGTGCTACCAGTAAAACACACATTTCACCATTACAACCATGATCGAGGTGCTACCAGAGAGAAAGGGAACAGAGGGAGGAAGAAGGGATAAGAGAAGAGATGGGCAGAGAGAGAGAGAGAAAGAGAGGTGAAACCCTCCTATAACTCTCCTGTGCAGACATATCCAGCAGGAAGATTGGCTCCAGCCTCTCTTAGAGGTTGACAATGTGTCATTTCCACCCAGCCTCATCGCCCTCTGTCTATCTGATATTAATGTGCAAATCAATATTTCAGGGATTAAATTTCCCTCCTTCATTTTTTATGGTTTCTACCTCAATAAGTCTCTCTCTAATAGAGGGAGGTCGGATGATTTAAAATCCTATGCTGCAGAGAGAGAGAGGAAGAGGGAAAGAGCCTTGCAACAAGCCTATCTTCCTGCATTTGAATGTGCTCTTCTGTTGATCCCTATAGGCCGTAGTAGGGACGACAGTATCGCTGCTTAAAGACCACCAACAAGACTAAAGGTAGAAAGGGAAAAAATATGAGTCCAGTTGAACACTTAAGACTGGCTGGTAATCAGAGTAGTAGGTATCACTAAAGAGAAACTACACACACACACACACACACACACACACACACACACACACACACACACACACACACACACACACACACACACACACACACACACACACACACACACACACACACACACACACTTAGGTTATTTCCAAATCCCCATTACTGAATGCCACGGTTGGGTGAACAGAATATCTTTGTACACACCAGACAGCCGAATAGGATTCTCTTTTATTCATTATTTGTCCTTTTGCAAATATAAAAATTCACGGAAGGAATTGAATGTATCTGAGAGGAATTGTAAATGTGTTGTTTGATATGTGGTGTGTGTGTGATGAATAGAGGTACATTAAATGGGCTAGCAGCAGTAGCCTGTATAATTATACAGGCAGAGATTCATTACCATAGTCAAACGCATGTCATTTCACGTCAACAGAATGGACTGTGACTCCTCTGGTCCTGCAGACCTTCATTAAAAGACAGTACACCCAGGACCGTCTGTCTTGCTGTCTCTCTCTCTGTCTGACATAGGTGTGTGTGTGTGTGTGTGTGTGTGTGTGTGTGTGTGTGTGTGTGTGTGTGTGTGTGTGTGTGTGTGTGTGTGTGTGTGTGTGTGTGTGTGTGTGTGTGTGTGTGTGTGTGTGTGTGTGCAAGCGTGCGTGTGTGTGTGCACTTATTTAATCTTCCTTCCTCTACCATCTGGTGAGTGTGTGTCACACAGCTGTGTGGTTTTCATACGTGCAAGGGATATTTTTCTAAATGTTGTTCATGTAAGACCAGCCTAGATCGAGAGATGGAGAGGGATAGATAGAGAGAGGGACAGATAGATAGAGAGAGGGACAGATAGATAGAGAGAGGGACAGATAGATAGAGAGAGGGACAGATAGATAGAGAGAGGGACAGATAGATAGAGAGAGGGACAGATAGATAGAGAGAGGAGCAGATAGATAGAGAGAGGGACAGATAGATAAAGAGAGGGACAGATAGATAGAGAGAGGGACATATAGATAGAGGGAGGGACAGATAGATAAAGAGAGGGACAGATAGATAGAGAGAGGGACAGATAGATAGAGGGACAGATAGAGAGAGAGAGGGACAGATAGATAGAGAGAGGGACAGATAGATAAAGAGAGGGACAGATAGATAGAGAGAGGGACAGATAGATAGAGAGAGGGACAGATAGAGAGAGAGAGGGACAGATAGAGAGAGGGAGGGACAGATAGATAGAGAGAGAAAGGGACAGATAGATAAAGAGAGGGGCAGATAGATAGAGAGAGGGACAGATAGATAGAGAGAGGGACAGATAGATAGAGAGACGGACAGATAGAAAGAGAGAGGGACAGATAGATAAAGAGAGGGGCAGATAGATAGAGAGAGGGACAGATAGATAGAGAGAGGGACAGAGATAGAGAGAGGGGCAGATAGATAGAGCGAGGGACAGAGATAGAGAGAGGGGCAGATAGATAGAGAGAGGGACGGATAGAAAGAGAGAGGGACAGATAGATAGAGAGAGGGACAGATAGATAGAGAGAGGGACAGATATAGAGAGGGAGGGACAGATAGATAGAGAGAGGGGCAGATAGATAGAGAGAAGGAGGGTCAGATAGAGAGAGGGACAGATAGATAGAGAGAGGGACAGATAGATAGAGAGAGGGGCAGATAGAAAGAGATAGGGACAGATAGAAAGAGAGAGGGTCAGATAGAGAGAGAGAGGGACAGATGGATAGAGAGAGGGACAGATAGATAGAGAGAGGGACAGATAGATAGAGAGAGGGACGGATAGAAAGAGAGAGGGACAGATAGATAGAGAGAGGGGCAGATAGATAGAGAGAGGGACAGATAGAGAGAGGGAGGGACAGATAGATAGAGAGAGGGGCAGATAGATAGAGAGAGGGAGGGTCAGATAGAGAGAGGGACAGATAGATAGAGAGAGGGGCAGATAGAAAGAGAGAGGGACAGATAGAAAGAGAGAGGGTCAGATAGAGAGAGGGAGGGACAGATAGATAGAGAGAGGGGCAGATAGATAGAGAGAGGGAGGGTCAGATAGAGAGAGGGAGGGACAGAGGAGTGAGAAAGAGACAGAGGGAGACAGACAATAGGTCTGTAATCATAGCAGCACTGTCGCTTGGCTTCCTATAAGATTTACTGTCATTATGATGTGAAAAGCACAACCTCCCACATCCCATTATTAAAACTAAAACACTGATACTCTTGCTTGTTCTGTTTTCTTCCTGTTCCATTTTCCTTCAGTCCTTCAATTCATTTTCCCCTCTTTCATTTGTGATGAAGTGTAGGCTGGTGTTGGTCAGTGATCTCTTTAATGGTTGTAATGCATACAGTTGACTGATGTAAGATATGAGGTAAGGTTAGAGATCCACATCGGTGTAATGCCCTCCACACTGCTTCTCTTCCCATAGTCACTCAGTGAAAAGCTAAACAACACACACAGCCATTTGTTTCACTGATTTTGAGTTATTTTTTTAC
>NC_068448.1:64196576-64211576 GCF_023373465.1 Oncorhynchus keta
TGACAAGTTCAAGGAAGCCATTCTGCTGAAAAGTCAACGTCTCGACGAAAGGGAATAAAATCACCTACGTTTGGCTGTACTGTTTAGACTTTCTCATCACCACACAGAAGGGATGGCTGTCAAGACGCACCACACAACTAATAAAATCCTGTGTGTGAGGTTGAGGTGATAGTGGGGTTAGGAGGTTTACCTTGAGGGATGCTGCTGGTCAGATGAGCTCTGTGTGTCTGACTGACCCATTGTTGGCCACAAATAAATAGCACAAGCATTATGCTACACCCGCCATAACATCTGCTAAATATGTGTATGTGACCAATAACATTTGATTTGACAAGCATCTCTATGGCTACCTGTCATTTGAAATGATCTGTCTGTCCGTTCTCCTGCTCCCTCATCTGTTCTCTTCACCTCCTCTCCTCCTCTCTCCTCCTCTCTCCTGCTCCCTCATCTGTTCTCTTCACCTCCTCTCTTCCTCTCTCCTCCTCTCTCCTGCTCCCTCATCTGTTCTCCCCTCCTCCTCTCCTCCTCTCTCCTGCTCACTCATCTGTTCTCCCCTCCTCTTCTCCTCCTCTCCTCCTCTCTCCTCCTCCCTCATCTGTTCTCTTCACCTCCTCTCCTCCTCTCTCCTCCTCTCTCCTGCTCCCTCATCTGTTCTCTTCACCTCCTCTCCTCCTCTCTCCTCCTCTCTCCTCCTCTCTCCTCCTCTCTCCTGCTCCCTCATCTGTTCTCCTCTCCTCCTCTCTCCTCCTCTCTCCTCCTCTCTCCTGCTCCCTCATCTGTTCTCCTCTCCTCCTCTCCTCTCTCCTGCTCCCTCATCTGTTCTCCTCTCCTCCTCTCCTCCTCTCTCCTGATCCCTCATCTGTTCTCCTCTCTTCCTCTCCTCCTCTCTCCTCCTCTCTCCTGCTCCCTCATCTGTTCTCCTCTCCTCCTCTCCTCCTCTCTCCTCCTCTCTCCTGCTCCCTCATCTGTTCTCCTCTCCTCCTCTCCTCCTCTCTCCTCCCCTCCATCCTGCTCCCTCATCTGTTCTCTTCACCTCCTCTCCTCCTCTCTCCTCCTCTCTCCTCCTCTCTCCTGCTCCCTCATCTGTTCTCCTCTCCTCCTCTCCTCCTCTCTCCTCCTCTCTCCTGCTCCCTCATCTCTTCTCTCTCCTCCTCTCTCCTCCTCTCTCCTGCTCCCTCATCTGTTCTCCTCCTCCTCTCCTCCTCCTCTCCTCTCTCCTGCTCCCTCATCTGTTCTCCTCTCCTCCTCTCTCCTCCTCTCTCCTCCTCTCCTCCTCTCTCCTCCTCTCTCCTGCTCCCTCATCTGTTCTCCTCTCCTCCTCTCTCCTCCTCGCTCCTCCTCTCCTCCTCTCTCCTCCTCTCTCCTGCTCCCTCATCTGTTCTCCTTCTGTTCTCCTCTCCTCCTCTCCTCCTCTCTCCTGCTCCCTCATCTGTTCTCCTCTCCTCCTCTCCTCCTCTCTCCTGCTCCCTCATCTGTTCTCCTCTCCTCCTCTCCTCCTCTCTCCTCCTCTCTCCTGCTCCCTCATCTGTTCTCCTCTCCTCCTCTCCTCCTCTCTCCTCCTCTCTCCTGCTCCCTCATCTGTTCTCCTCTCCTCCTCTCCTCATCTCTCCTGCTCCC
This sequence comes from Oncorhynchus keta, assembly GCF_023373465.1. Lineage (NCBI taxonomy): Eukaryota > Metazoa > Chordata > Actinopteri > Salmoniformes > Salmonidae > Oncorhynchus > Oncorhynchus keta. The sequence goes on from NC_068448.1 coordinate 64,198,194, forward strand.
TCATCTGTTCTCCTCTCCTCCTCTCCTCATCTCTCCTCCTCTCCTCCTCTCTCCTGCTCCCTCATCTGTTCTCCTCTCCTCCTCTCTCCTCTCTCCTGCTCCCTCATCTGTTCTCCTCTCCTCCTCTCCTCTCTCCTCCTCTCTCCTGCTCCCTCATCTGTTCTCCTCTCCTCCTCTCCTCCTCTCTCCTCCTCTCTCCTGCTCCTCATCTGTTCTCCTCTCCTCCTCTCCTCCTCTCCTCCTCTCCTCCTCTCTCCTCCTCTCCTCCTCTCCTACTCTCTTCCTCTCCTTCTCTCTCCTGCTCCCTCATCTGTTCTCCTCTCCTCCTCTCCTCCTCTCTCCTGCTCCCTCATCTGTTCTCCTCTCCTCCTCTCCTCCTCTCTCCTCCTCTCTCCTCCTCTCTCCTCCTCTCTCCTGCTCCCTCATCTGTTCTCCTCTCCTCTATCTCTATCATCAGTAGATGATGGCATCTACTGTTTCGGTGTTTGTATTCCAGATGTGTTGTGACTAGCGCTGTGTGTATATGATGGTATGAGGGTATACACTGTATCTGTGTTTGTATTCCAGATGTGTTGTGACTAGCGCTGTGTGTATATGATGGTATGAGGGTATATACTGTATCTGTGTTTGTATTCCAGATGTGTTGTGACTAGAGGGTATAAACTGTATCTCAGATGTGTTGTGTGTATATGATGGTATGATCTGGGTATAAACTGTATCTGTGTTTGTATTCCAGATGTGTTGTGACTAGCGCTGTGTGTATATGATGGTATGAGGGTATATACTGTATCTGTGTTTGTATTCCAGATGTGTTGTGACTAGCGCTGTGTGTATATGATGGTATGAGGGTATATACTGTATCTGTGTTTGTATTCCAGATGTGTTGTGACTAGCGCTGTGTGTATATGATGGTATGAGGTATATACTGTATCTGTGTTTGTATACTACTGAGGGTATATATCTGTGTTTGTATTCCAGATGTGTTGTGACTAGCGCTGTGTGTATATGATGGTATGAGGGTATACACTGTATCTGTGTTTGTATTCCAGATGTGTTGTGACTAGCGCTGTGTGTATATGATGGTATGAGGGTATATACTGTATCTGTGTTTGTATTCCAGATGTGTTGTGACTAGCGCTGTGTGTATATGATGGTATGAGGGTATATACTGTATCTGTGTTTGTATTCCAGATGTGTTGTGACTAGCGCTGTGTGTATATGATGGTATGAGGGTATATACTGTATCTGTGTTTGTATTCCAGATGTGTTGTGACTAGCGCTGTGTGTATATGATGGTATGAGGGTATATACTGTATCTGTGTTTGTATTCCAGATGTGTTGTGACTAGCGCTGTGTGTATATGATGGTATGAGGGTATATACTGTATCTGTGTTTGTATTCCAGATGTGTTGTGACTAGCGCTGTGTGTATATGATGGTATGAGGGTATATACTGTATCTGTGTTTGTATTCCAGATGTGTTGTGACTAGCTGTGTGTATATGATGGTATGAGGGTATATACTGTATCTGTGTTTGTATTCCAGATGTGTTGTGACTAGCGCTGTGTGTATATGATGGTATGAGGGTATATACTGTATCTGTGTTTGTATTCCAGATGTGTTGTGACTAGCGCTGTGTGTATATGATGGTATGAGGGTATATACTGTATCTGTGTTTGTATTCCAGATGTGTTGTGACTAGGGTATATACTGTATCTGTGTTTGTATTATGATGGTATGAGGGTATATACTGTATCTGTGTTTGTATTCCAGATGTGTTGTGACTAGCGCTGTGTGTATATGATGGTATTAGGGTATATACTGTATCTGTGTTTGTATTCCAGATGTGTTGTGACTAGCGCTGTGTGTATATGATGGTATGAGGGTATATACTGTATCTGTGTTTGTATTCCAGATGTGTTGTGACTAGCGCTGTGTGTATATGATGGTATTAGGGTATATACTGTATCTGTGTTTGTATTCCAGATGTGTTGTGACTAGCGCTGTGTGTATATGATGGTATGAGGGTATATACTGTATCTGTGTTTGTATTCCAGATGTGTTGTGACTAGCGCTGTGTGTATATGATGGTATGAGGGTATATACTGTATCTGTGTTTGTATTCCAGATGTGTTGTGACTAGCGCTGTGTGTATATGCAGACTTCCTGCTGGTGATTTATTGTTTTGGTAACAAGGCCATTGCTAAGCCTCGTTAGGGAATAAGAGGCTCATTAAATATGCATGAGCTGTGACTAAAACAAACACAGTAATGAGATCTGTCCTCATGAATATGCAAGAGTGTAATTAACTATCCCTTGGAGAGGGAAAGAGGGGGCGAGAGAAGTGTGTATCAACAGGGTGTGAGGTGTTTTCACTCACAGTATGTAGGCTTCTAGGGTTACTGCTAGGTTTACTACTGGGTTCCTACTAGGGTTACTACTAGGTTTACTACTGGGTTACTACTGGGTTACTACTGGGTTACTACTAGGTTACTACTAGGATTACTGCTGGGTTACTACTGGGTTACTACTAGGGTTACTACTGGGTTACTACTAGGTTACTACTAGGATTACTGCTGGGTTACTACTGGGTTCCTACTAGGGTTACTACTGGGTTACTACTGGGTTACTACTGGGTTACTACTAGGTTACTACTAGGATTACTGCTGGGTTACTACTGGGTTACTACTAGGTTACTACTAGGTTACTACTAGGATTACTGCTGGGTTACTACTGGGTTACTACTAGGGTTACTACTGGGTTACTACTGGGCTACTACTGGGTTACTACTAGGTTACTACTAGGATTACTGCTGGGTTACTACTGGGTTACTACTAGGGTTACTACTGGGTTACTACTAGGTTACTACTAGGATTACTGCTGGGTTACTACTGGGTTCCTACTAGGGTTACTACTGGGTTACTACTGGGTTACTACTAGGTTACTACTAGGATTACTGCTGGGTTACTACTGGGTTACTACTAGGTTACTACTAGGGTTACTACTGGGTTACTAACGGGTTACTACTGGGGTTACTACTGGGTTACTACTAGGGTTACTACTAGGTTACTACTGGGTTACTACTAGGTTACTACTGGTTTACTACTAGAGTTACTACTGGGTTACTACTGGGTTACTACTGGGTTATTACTAGGTTACTACTGGGTTACTACTATGTTTACTACTGGGTTACCACTAGGGTTACTACTAGGTGTACTACTGGGTAACTACTAGGTTTACTACTGGGTTACTACTAGAGTTACTACTGGGTTACTACTGGGTTACTACTGGGTTATTACTAGGTTACTACTGGGTTACTACTAGGGTTACTACTGGGTTACTACTAGGGTTGCTACTGGGTTACTACTGGGTTACCACTAGGTTACTCCTAGGGTTACTACTGGGTTACTACTGGGTTACTACTAGGGTTACTACTGGGTTACTACTAGGGTTACTACTGGGTTACTACTAGGTTACTACTAGGGTTACTACTGGGTTACTACTAGGTTACTACTGGGTTACTAATAGGTTACTACTAAATTACTGATCATATTTAATATTGTGTCTATGTATCAGGCTCACTGTGAGGGGAGGAAGCTACAGAATAAGGGCTATTCCAGATATCCCTAGAGAAGTTCAGTATTTAGTTAATGCTAGCCCTCTCATATCCTGTTCTTTGCTGGTCTGGCCACAGCCGCCAAATCATCTTTAATTATTTGCTTTAAAAAGGAAAGACAGAAAAAAACGTATGACTATTTTCCTGGGAGTGTAGAGGAAGAGCAATGTGCGGTGAAGGAGGGAGGAATGGGTGTGTGTGTGTGTGTGTGTGTGTATGACATAGTATGTATTATAAACGCTGTAGGTGTCAGCAGTCCTACTGATGTATTAGTGGTGAGAAACTAAATAGAGACTAGACACACACATGCATTGGTACGTACACACACACACACACACACACACACACACACACACACACACACACACACACACACACACACACACACACACACACACACACACACACACACACACACACACACACACATACACACAACACACACACACACACACACACACACACACACACACACACACACACACACACACACACACACACACACACACACACACACACACACACACACACACACACACACACACACACACACACACACACACACACACACACACACAGATCAGACAATGCTTGGTGGAATTTGCCCAATGTCAGGAGGCCTGAGCGGGGTAGAGCCTGGTTGTGAATGCAGAGTGTTAGACGTATGAAGGGTCTTTACTACAAAGCCAAAGCTGAGTACTCTTTCAGATAGACTAAGTGGCCAGTCTTCTTCATACGAGGGACTTCCTCCAGTTTTGCTGAATATCTCCACAGACCATTTCATCCTAACTGTGGACTGGTCATTGTGTATTGTATTGCTGGCCACTCGTAATCCATTGCTCATTTTTTTATCTCATCACCACATTCAAGGTACAGAATTTCATAGCAAAGCAAATTATTGTCTCTCTTGAGCTCTATACCTCTTAGCTTTAAGAACAGTGTGTGTGCATTAAGTGTGTGTGTTTTCAGTAAGGAGGAATTAAGAGTGTGTTTTCAGTAAGGAGGAATTAAGAGTGTGTTTTCAGTAAGGAGGAATTTAGAGTGTGTTTTCAGTAAGGAGGAATTAAGAGTGTGTTTTCAGTAAGGAGGAATTAAGAGTGTGTTTTCAGTAAGGAGGAATTAAGAGTGTGTTTTCAGTAAGGAGGAATTAAGAGTGTGTTTTCAGTAAGGAGGAATTTAGAGTGTGTTTTCAGTAAGGAGGAATTAAGAGTGTGTTTTCAGTAAGGAGGAATTAAGAGTGTGTTTTCAGTAAGGAGGAATTAAGAGTGTGTTTTCAGTAAGGAGGAATTTAGAGTGTGTTTTCAGTAAGGAGGAATTAAGAGTGTATTTTCAGTAAGGAGGAATTAAGAGTGTGTTTTCAGTAAGGAGGAATTAAGAGTGTGTTTTCAGTAAGGAGGAATTTAGAGTGTGTTTTCAGTAAGGAGGAATTAAGAGTGTGTTTTCAGTAAGGAGGAATTAAGAGTGTGTTTTCAGTAAGGAGGAATTAAGAGTGTGTTTTCAGTAAGGGTGAATTAAGTGTGTGTGACTGCTGACTCTGGCCTTGTTGTTGTTCTACTGAGGTGTCATTGACCTCTCGGTCCCCTTGGTTTTGCTTTGAAGTCCAGGCAAGAACACACACACACACACACACACACACACACACACACACACACACACACACACACACACACACACACACACACACACACACACACACACACACACACACACACACACACACACACACACACACACACACACACACAGTGACCTTCTCTTGTTCAGGACTGATAATACACCATCCAGGCAGAGAACAACATAGACTATAAAATGATGTCTGGGAAAATGAACCTTGATTGTCCCACCATTATTGGTAGTTTAAATGAAACACATGCTTTTCGGATCCTTTCTTCTTTGGTCTGGTGAAATTAGTTTTGGATGAAATAAGGTTTGAGTAGTGAGTGATTCATGTACATAGTGAGTCACTTTTGGGGGAAATGAGTCCTGATTGTAATTGTGTATCTGTTTCCAGACTTGGTAAAAAAAAAAATACAAATCTGTTGAAATAATGATTTTGGACCATTTTTATACGTTGAGTCACTTTCTGTAATTGTTTTAATTTTCTCCCAGGAAGTTAATGGCTTGGCGTGACTAGTGCGTTTCAGTTTCCTAGCGTCTTGGTGTGCGTGACAACATGTTTATTTGATGAAGGAATATTGTGACGCTAATCTACAACCATGTTAATTAGGTCTGAGTGTTGTTTGTATTGAAATCCAATTAAAATGTACACTTTTAACTCTGCACACTTGTTTCCCCCCTATTTCTCTCTCTCTCTCTCTCCCTCTCTCTCTCTCTCTCTCTCTCTCTCTCTCTCTCTCTCTCTCTGTCTGTCATACCTTCTCGCATTTCTCTCTCTCTCTTTCCTCTCTCTCTCTCTGTTTCTCTACTGTAGTTTTGTAGGAGGGGGGGATAAACTCTAGACAGCTGTCTGTCAGTGTGTCTGTTTAAAAGCACAAAGGCTTTGGTCTAAAGTTCATTTGGAGAGTCCCTCTAAATAGACAAGAGTGCCAAACCTTAAGTTAATTTTAATTTTCTCAGGCCACAAATGAGGAAATTAGGTCACAAGTAGGACCTCTTACAGTACCCTAAAAGGATGTATGTGTGTGTGTGTGTGTGTGTGTGTGTGTGTGTGTGTGTGTGTGTGTGTGTGTGTGTGTGTGTGTGTGTGTGTGTGTGTGTGTGTGTGTGTGTGTGTGTGTGTGTGTGTGTGTGTGTGTGTGTGCATTCATGTGTGTCTGCATAAATGTGTTCATGTCTTTGAGAGCAAAGTTAGTTCAAATATAAACTACATGAATAGTTTCTGCTTCTCGGCAGATATACCATGTCTGCTGTGTGAAACCTTGAAGAAAGGGAGGACACGTGATTAGCTCATGGCTAGCAGTGATGGAATGCCTGATGGGATACCTGCTCTGTGATTATGTTGAAGACAGTAATTACAGGGTAACAGAGTCTCTCCCCGGACAGTCTCCTTAAAACACAGCGGTTTGAACTTTACATTTTATTGTTGCCGTGTTCAGAAGATGGCTCCACAATTAGCTAGGTGTCTCTGTGTTTCTGTGTCTTAATGATAGATTATATTGAGACAGTAGAGGAGAGGAGTGGAGAGGAGACTAGAGGTGAGGAGATGAGAGGAGAGGAGAGGTGATGAAAGGAGAGGAGAAGAGAAAATAGGGGACTAGAGGAGAGGAGAAGAGAGGAGATGAGAGTTTTGTAAAGATTAGAGTGAGTGTAGGGGTGGTATTACACCTGCTACCTCACAGTATTAAAGGCTAACTAGTCATTTCTACATACCTGGTCATGGGAGCTATGTGCGTCACAGACTGTGGTTTTGCAGAATGTAGATTGCAGTGTGTGTGTGTGTGTGTTTGTGTGAGAGAGTGTTGATCTAAGCATGGCTAGTATTTGCTTAACCCCTACTCTGTCCTAAGCAGGACTAGTATTTGCTTAACCCCTACTCTGTCCTAAGCAGGACTAGTATTTGCTTAACCCCTACTCTGTCCTAAGCAGGACTAGTATTTGCTTAACCCCTACTCTGTCCTAAGCAGGACTAGTATTTGCTTAACCCCTACTCTGTCCTAAGCAGGACTAGTATTTGCTTAACCCCTACTCTGTCCTAAGCAGGACTAGTATTTGCTTAACCCCTACTCTGTCCTAAGCAGGACTAGTATTTGCTTAACCCCTACTCTGTCCTAAGCAGGACTAGTATTTGCTTAACCCCTACTCTGTCCTAAGCAGGACTAGTATTTGCTTAACCCCTACTCTGTCCTAAGCAGGACTAGTATTTGCTTAACCCCTACTCTGTCCTAAGCAGGACTAGTATTTGCTTAACCCCTACTCTGTCCTAAGCAGGGCTCCCTCTGTCACTACAGTTGTGTTGATTGCAGATTTCAAGTTGTGTTAGTATATTTTCTTCTATAGCAGCTTTGACTTACATATATCGTACAAGGAGGGAGGTCAGTAGAATTCCCCTTTGACACAAAGGCATGTGATTTGTTCATTTCTTTCAGTTTAATTGAGTGTATCTCTTATTCACAAACAACAACATCCTGGATTTCAGATTGAAGGCTTTATGTCGAGCTGGTTTATTCATTTCACTTTTCATCACCCCCTCCCCCCTCTCCCCCTCCTTCCTCCCCCATATATTCAGTTGTGAGGGGCTACACAGGGGCTTTAGCTTGCAAACAGCTGCAGAGTACACGAGGTGCTTTATGTAACAGCTAAGAACGTTGGTATTGTATGTTGTACCTGGCCGGGGCAGAGCATAATGATCAACCTAGATGAATACTTATTCAGGGGAAATCAAGGCTTAGTCAGTCATCATTAAAACACTCATCCTTCATTATGTGATCCCAGATACAAAGAGAGAGAGAGCAGATTACAGAAAATAACAAAGTCACAATTACACTCTGATTACAATATACTCTGATTAGAGTATAGACACACACGTATGTAGTGGTACACACACACACAGACACATATGCACATGCACGGACGTGGACAGACATTCACTCGCACACGGATGTAAATGTACACGCACACTCTCTCTATCTGCTTCTCTGTCTATCTCTTTATCACTCTCCTTTTCCCTCTCTCTTTATCACTCTCGCTCTGCTTCTCCCTCTCTCTTTATTTCTCTCTCTCTGCTTCTCCCTCTCTCTTTATCACTCTCTCTCTCCTTTTCCCTCTCTCTTTATTTCTCTCTCTCTGCTTCTCCCTCTCTCTTTATTTCTCTCTCTCTGCTTCTCCCTCTCTCTTTATCACTCTCTCTCCTTTTCCCTCTCTCTTTATCACTCTCTCTCTGCTTCTCCCTCTCTCTTTATTCTCTCTCTCTGCTTCTCACTCTCTCTTTATCACTCTCTCTCTCCTTTTCCCTCTCTCTTTATCACTCTCTCTCTGCTTCTCCCTCTCTCTTTATCACTCTCTCTCTGCTTCTCCCTCTCTCTTTATTTCTCTCTCTCTCCTTTTCTCTCTCTCTTTATCACTCTCTCTCTGCTTTTCCCTCTCTCTTTATCACTCTCTCTCTGCTTCTCCCTCTCTCTTTATTTCTCTCTCTCTGCTTCTCCCTCTCTCTTTATCACTCTCTCTGCTTCTCCCTCTCTCTTTATTTCTCTCTCTCTGCTTCTCCCTCTCTCTTTATCACTCTCCTTTTCCCTCTCTCTTTATCACTCTCTCTCTCTACTTCTCCCTCTCTCTTTATCACTCTCTCTGCTTCTCCCTCTCTCTTTATCACTCTCTCTCTCTGCTTCTCCCTCTCTCTTTATTTCTCTCTCTCTGCTTCTCCCTCTCTCTTTATCACTGTCCTTTTCCCTCTCTCTTTATCACTCTCTCTCTCTACTTCTCCCTCTCTCTTTATTTCTCTCTCTCTGCTTCTCCCTCTCTCTTTATTTCTCTCTCTCTGCTTCTCCCTCTCTCTTTATCACTCTCTCTCTGCTTCTCCCTCTCTCTTTATCACTCTCTCTCTGCTTCTCCCTCTCTCTTTATCTCTCTCTACTTCTCCATATCTCTTTATCACTCTCCTTTTCCCTCTCTCTTTATCTCTCTCTCTCTACTTCTCCCTCTCTCTCTTTATCTCTCTCTCTACTTCTCCCTCTCTCTTTATCACTCTCCTTTTCCCTCTCTCTTTATCTCGCTCTCTACTTCTCCCTCTCTTTATCACTCTCTCTCTACTCCCTCATTCTCTTCATCTCTCTCTCGCTCCTTTTCCCTCTCTCTTTATCTCTCTCTCTACTTTTCCCTCTCTTTATCACTGTCCTTTTCCCTCTCTATCACTCTCTCTCCACTTCTCCCTCTCTATTTATCTCTCTCTCTCTACTTCTCCCTCTCTCTTTATCACTGTCCTTTTCCCTCTCTCTTTATCTCTCTCTCTACTTCTCCCTCTCTTTATCACTCTCCTTTTCCCTCTCTCTTTATCTCTCTCTCTACTTCTCCCTTATTCTCTTTATCTCTCTATCTCTCCTTTTCTCTCTCTCTTTATCTCTCTCTCTACTTCTCCCTCTCTTTAGCACTCTCCTTTTCCCTCTTTCTTTATCTCTCTCTCTCTACTTCTCCCTTATTCTCTTTATCTCTCTCTCTCCTTTTCCCTCTCTCTTTATCTCTCTCTCTACTTCTCCCTCTCTTTATCACTCTCCTTTTCCCTCTTTCTTTATCTCTCTCTCTCTACTTCTCCCTCATTCTCTTTATCTCTCTCTCTCTCTGCTTTTTCTCCCTCTCTCTTTCTCCCTCTCTCTCTCTAATTCTCCCTCATTCTCTTTATCTCTCTCTCTCTACTTCTCCCTCTCTCTTTATCACTCTCTCTCTCTACTTCTCCCTCATTCTCTTTATCTCTCTCTCTACTTCTCCCTCTCTATCACTCTCACTTTCCCTCTCTCTTTATCTCTCTCTACTTCTCCCTCTCTCTTTATCACTCTCATTTCCCTCTCTCTTTATCTCTCTCTCTACTTCTCCCTCTCTCTTTATCACTCTCCTTTTACCTCTCTCTTTATCTCTCTCTACTTCTCCCTCTCTCTCTTTATCTCTCTCTCTACTTCTCCCTCTATCTTTATCACTCTCCTTTTCCCTCTCTCTTTATCTCTCTCTCTACTTCTCCCTCTCTCACTTTATCTTTCTCTCTCGACTTCTCCCTCATTCTCTTTATCTCTCTCTCTCTACTTCTCCCTCATTCTCTTTCTCTCTCTCTCTCTACTTCTCCCTCTCTCTTTATCACTCTCCTTTTCCCTCTCTCTTTATCTCTCTCTCTCTACTTCTCCCTCTCTCTTTATCACTCTCCTTTTCCCTCTCTTTATCTCTCTCTTTCTACTTCTCCCTCATTCTCTTTATCTCTCCCTCTCTCCTTTTCCCTCTCTCTTTATCTCTCTCTCTACTTCTCCCTCTCTTTATCACTCTCCATTTCCCTCTCTCTTTATCTCTCTCTCTTTCCTTTTCCCTCTCTCTTTATCTCTCTCTCTACTTCTCCCTCTCTTTATCACTCTCCTTTTCCCTCTCTCTTGATCACTCTCTCTCTGCTTCTCCCGCTCTCTATCTCTCTCTCTGCTTCTCCCTCTCTCTTATCTCTCTCTCTGCTTCTCCCTCTGTCTCGCTCTCTGCTTCTCCCTCTCTCTGCTTATTTTTTCTCTCTCTGCGTCTCCCTCTCTCTTTATCTCTCTCTCTCTCTCTGCTTCTCCCTATCTCTCTTTATCTCTCTCTCTACTTCTCCCTCATTCTCTTTATCTCTCTCTCTGCTTCTCCCTCTCTCTTTATCTCTCTCTCCCTCTCTCTTTATCTCTCTCTCTCTACTTCTCCCTCATTCTCTTTATCACTCTCTCTCCTTTTCCCTCTCTCTTTATCTCTCTCTACTTCTCCCTCTCTATTTATCACTCTCCTTTTCCCTCCCTCTCTCTTTATCTCTCTCTACTTCTCCCTCTCTTTATCACTCTCCTTTTCCCTCTCTCTTTATCTCTCTCTCTCTGCTTCACCCTCTCTCTCTTTATCTCTCTCTCTCTACTTCTACCTCATTATCTGTATCTCTCTCTCTACTTCTCCCTCTCTCTTTATCACTCTCATTTTCCCTCTCTCTTTATCTCTCTCTCTACATCACTCTCCTTTTCCCTCTCTCTTTATCTCTCTCTACTTCTCCTTCTCTCTTTATCACTCTCCTTTTCCCTCTCTCTTTATCTCTCTCTCTACTTCTCCCTCTCTCTTTATCACTCTCTCTCTGCTTCTCCCTCTCTCTCTTTATCTCTCTCTCTCTACTTCTCCCTCATTCTCTTTCTCTCTCTCTCTCTCTCTCTACTTCTCCCTCTCTCTTTATCACTCTCCTTTTCCCTCTCTCTTTATCTCTCTCTACTTCTCCCTCTCTCACTTTATCTCTCTCTCTCTACTTCTCCCTCATTATCTTTATCTCTCTCTCTCTCTACTTCTCCCTCATTCTCTTTCTCTCTCTCTCTCTACTTCTCCCTCTCTCTTTATCTCTCATTTTCCCTCTCTCTTTATCTCTCTCTCTCTACTTCTCCCTCTCTCTTTATCACTCTCCTTTCCCTCTCTTTATCTCTCTCTTTCTACTTCTCCCTCATTCTCTTTATCTCTCTCTCTCCTTTTCCCACTCTCTTTATCTCTCTCTCTACTTCTCCCTCTCTTTATCACTCTCCTTTTCCCTCTCTCTTGATCACTCTCTCTCTACTTCTCCCTCTCTCTTTATCTCTCTCTCTCTCCTTTTCCCTCTCTCTTTATCTCTCTCTCTACCTCTCCCTCTCTTTATCACTCTCCTTTTCCCTCTCTCTTTATCACTCTCTCTCTACTTCTCCCTCTCTTTATCACTCTCCTTTTCCCTCTCTCTTTATCTCTCTCTCTCTACTTCTCCCTCTCTCTTTATCACTCTCCTTTTCCCTCTCTCTTTATCTCTCTCTCTCTACTTCTCTCTCATTCTCTTTATCTCTCACTCTCTGTTACCCTCTCTCTTTATCTCTCTCTCTCTCTACTTCTCCCTCATTCTCTTTATCTCTCTCTCTCTCTTTTTCTCCCTCTCTCTCTCTACTTCTCCCTCATTCTCTTTATCTCTCTCTCTCTGCTTTTTCTCCCTCTCTCTCTCTACTTCTCCCTCATTCTCTTTATCTCTCTCTCTGCTTCTTCTCCCCCTCTCTCCTGTATCTCTCCTCCTTTCATGGGAGTGAAATTAGCGGTGGTTTGTCTGATTCACTGGCTTGACGTAAATCTGTCTCATGATCTTTCCAGTGTCCATGCATGGCTAGCGAATACCTTTCTCTCTACTGCGTTCACACGCTTTCCAAATAGTCTGTGCAAGAGTTTCATTCCCTGTTTTGGTGTGTTTGTGTGTGTGTGTTTCTGTTTCCTTAAGGAGTCTGTAAATAATATATCTGCTTTACTAATTAAGCTGCTCAGTCAGTGCTCAGTAGGTGTGTTCATAAGCAGAATCATGTGTATGCGTGTGTGTGTGCGCACACTAATGCAGTGATTTGCATAATGGGTTAGTTAGCTCTCCCTGAGTCTAAGTTGGGACAGGAACACCATGTTCATTACCAGCTCCTCCTCATCGCTCTCTGTCTGTCTGTCTGTCTGTCTGTCTCTCTCTCTCTCTCTCTCTCTCTCTCTCTCTCTCTCTCTCTCTCTCTCTCTCTCTCTCTCTCTCTCTCTCTCTCTCACTCTGTCTCTATGTCTCTCTCTTTTCTCTCTCTCACTCTGTCTCTATGTCTCTCTCTCTCTCTCTCTCTCTCTCTCTCTCTCTCTCTCTCTCTCTCTCTCTCAGGGTAAACAGTGAAGTAGAGAAGGAGTGTGAGTGTTACAAGGTATGAGAGAGGTCGGTAGTTCATGTTATAGAGGTTGTGTTTGTGAGAGAGAGGGACATGGGAACCCACACCCACAGAAGAAGCAGGAGTAGACAGGAAGATATGAAACCAGATGTGAGGAGGTGGTGAGAACCAATAAAGTGGTAAGATAGTCCTGCTTTGAGTGAGAGAGAAAGAGAGAGAAAGAGAGCAGGAGAGAGAGGGAGAAAGAGAGAGAGAGGGAGAAAGAGAGCAGGAGAGAGAGGGCGAAAGAGAGAGAAAGAGAGCAGGAGAGAGAGGGAGAAATAGAGAGAAAGAGAGCAGGAGAGAGAGGGAGAAAGAGAGCAGGAGAGAGAGGGAGAAAGAGAGAGAAAGAGAGCAGGAGAGAGAGGGCGAAAGAGAGAGAAAGAGAGCAGGAGAGAGAGGGAGAAAGAGAGAGAAAGAGAGCAGGAGAGAGAGGGAGAAAGAGAGC
>NC_068448.1:64216576-64239076 GCF_023373465.1 Oncorhynchus keta
TAGTAAGAAAGAGAGGGGGTGAGCAAGTTAGTAAGAAAGAGAGGGGGTGAGCAAGTTAGTAAGAAAGAGAGGGGTGAGCAAGTTAGTAAGAAAGAGAGGGGGAGAGCAAGTTAGTAAGAAAGAAGGGGAGAGCAAGTTAGTAAGAAAGAGAGGGGAGAGCAAGTTAGCAAGAAAGAGAGGGGGTGAGCAAGTTAGTAAGAAAGAGAGGGGGTGAGCAAGTTAGTAAGAAAGAGAGGGGGACAGCAAGTTAGTAAGAAAGAGAGGGGGAGAGCAAGTTAGTAAGAAAGAGAGGGGGTGAGCAAGTTAGTAAGAAAGAGAGAGGGTGAGCAAGTTAGTAAGAAAGAGACGGGGGTGAGCAAGTTAGTAAGAAAGAGAGGGGGAGAGCAAGTTAGTAAGAAAGAGAGGGGGTGAGAAAGTTAGTAAGAAAGAGAGGGGCGAGCAAGTTAGTAAGAAAGAGAGGGGGTGAGCAAGTTAGTAAGAAAGAGAGGGGGTGAGCAAGTTAGTAAGAAAGAGAGGGGGTGAGCAAGTTAGTAAGAAAGAGAGGGGGTGAGCAAGTTAGTAAGAAAGAGAGGGGGAGAGCAAGTTAGTAAGAAAGAGAGGGGGAGAGCAAGTTAGTAAGAAAGAGAGGGGGAGAGCAAGTTAGTAAGAAAGAGAGGGGGAGAGCAAGTTAGTAAGAAAGAGAGGGGGAGAGCAAGTTAGTAAGAAAGAGAGGGGGTGAGCAAGTTAGTAAGAAAGAGAGGGGGAGAGCAAGTTAGTAAGAAAGAGAGGGGGTGAGCAAGTTAGTAAGAAAGAGAGGGGGAGAGCAAGTTAGTAAGAAGAGAGGGGGAGAGCAAGTTAGTAAGAAAGAGAGGGAGAGCAAGTTAGTAAGAAAGAGAGGGGGTGAGCAAGTTAGTAAGAAAGAGAGGGGAGAGCAAGTTAGTAAGAAAGAGAGGGGGAGAGCAAGTTAGTAAGAAAGAGAGGGGGAGAGCAAGTTAGTAAGAAAGAGAGGGGGAGAGCAAGTTAGTAAGAAAGAGAGGGGGAGAGCAAGTTAGTAAGAAAGAGAGGGGGTGAGCAAGTTAGTAAGAAAGAGAGGGGGAGAGCAAGTTAGTAAGAAAGAGAGGGGGAGAGCAAGTTAGTAAGAAAGAGAGGGGGAGAGCAAGTTAGTAAGAAAGAGAGGGGGTGAGCAAGTTAGTAAGAAAGAGAGGGGGAGAGCAAGTAAGTAAGAAAGAGAGGGGGTGAGCAAGAATTAAAAAGAATAAAAAGGAGAAAAAAAAATCCCCTGCTTTAGAATGCCTGCCGTCCCCCTCTTTGAGCGAGAGAAAAGCAGACGGAGGGAGGGAAGGAGAGAGAGGGAGGGGGTTGGAGGAAAAACAATAGGCCAAGGAGTCTTTTTGCCCTCTCTTCCCCAAAGAACTTAGCAACGCTGGGGTCTGGTTAGCATTCCACGGATATTATTTATTTCTCAGCATCAGATCAGACGCTTCTTTAATCACTTCACAGTGTGTGTGTGTGTGTGTGTGTGTGTGTGTGTGTGTGTGTGTGTGTGTGTGTGTGTGTGTGTGTGTGTGTGTGTGTGTGTGTGTGTGTGTGTGTGTGTGTGTGTGTGTGTGTGTGCGTGTGTGTTCACGGGAGGCAAGGGAGAGGCATAATTAAAAACTAGAGGTAGGACTGGTCCCAGACATCTCTGTTGTTCTAGGAACCGTTTTGAACCAGGGGAAAGCTGGCTTCATTGTTGTTCTCTCTCTCTCTCTCTCTCTCTCTCTCTCTCTCTCTCTCTCTCTCTCTCTCTCTCTCTCTCTCTCTCTCTCTCTCTCTCTCTCTCTCTCTCTCTCTCTCTCTCTCTCTCTCTCTCTCTCTCTCTCTCTCTCTCTCTCTCTCTCTCTCTCTCTCTCTCTCTCTCTCTCTCTCTCTCTCTCTCTCTCTGTCTCTCTCTCTCTCTCCCTCTCTCTCTCTCTCTAGGACGGTTGTAGCAGGGGGAGGGGAGCACTGAGGTTACTAAACACTGCAGTAACTTGATCTGGGTTGTAATAGCTGCTGGGCACATTAAAAGGTGTACATACAACGAGGGGAAAATGAGACGTGAAACCTTTTGGATCAGGGATGCTGTTTTATGACACGCTGTTCATAAGTGACCAATCCTGGGAACTACTTCAATAACTTTATTTGTAAAGCATTTCTCAAATATTGAGCTCTGAGCGCTAAATTATGTTTTGCATGCACTTCTACTTAATTAGTTTCTGTATTGTGAAACAGTGACTGTTGTTGTGGCGGAACGTAACTACTGTAGAGCTATAACAGTTGACCTGTGTCAATGCTACTTTAGCTTAGCCCTGCTTTAAAAGGATAATCACACTGTACCTGTTAAGGTTAATGCTAACATCGGGGACTCAGATCAACTTACCCTCCCCAAATCCTAACCTTAACTATAATGGAAAAAACACAACACTGACTTTAGATCAGTGTGGAGAGACAACTATTCCATTGTTTGCAGTTGAGCTCTGGTTACCACTGTAATTCATCTGTGTCTGTGCGGTGTGATACATTGTAGCAATAGGTACATCTTCAAGACATGTTTCAGCACTCAAGGATATATATAATTCCTGTTAAACTGACTGTTTTATGTCCAACACACACATCAAGGGCGGTTAGGAGCAAAATGACAACAAGTACAAGGAATAAATCCTCTCGTCTCTTTCATGTTAGCGCTCAGAACCCCTGGCTACTAAACAGCTTTAAACTCAATCATAATTCGCCTGCAAGCCTCTTAAAACAGGATGCTACAAAACCCGGGATGAAAAATGCATGAAGTTGACTGACTGGTTGGTTATATTCTTAGTTTTAGGTTGGGAGAGATGTAGAGGTTTAGCTGTGTCTTAACCCATCACATCTAGATCTAGATATTTAGAGTCATTTCGACTTGAGCGGAATGGAACAGCTGGTTTGTTGTTGTGTAGCCTTCCTCACCAGAACACTGTTGCTTTAGGGTGAGTAAGAACGAGAGACATTGTTTGTCATGTCATTTATTTATTCTCTTCTCTGATGATTTAGGCCATCATGTAGGGACAGCACATCATCTCTGTTGTTTCCTCTGTACTGTTCATGGACTCATCTCTCTGCCATCTCAGATTACACCATCTCAGATTACACTTGATTATGGTACAGAACACACACACACACACACACACACACACACACACACACACACACACACACACACACACACACACACACACACACACACACACACACACACACACACACACACACACACACACTTGATTTCAATCCTCACACTTTAATATCCATGAAGCCCCCTCCCACAGGCTGTGGATTGTTTCAGTTAAAACCTCTAATTGCTTTGTACTGTGTCACAGAAAGAGAGCGATGGAGAGATACAGTGGGTGGGGGCATAGAGGGTGTGGGGGGATAGAGGGGTGGGGGATAGAGATGGAGAAAGAGGCAGGCAATAGGAGGTGGGTGGGGTTGAAGGTTGCCGTTTTAAACCGTAATTCGAATGCTAGCTCATTCACACACCAACTTATCTTACAAAAGCAAAAGCATTATATACTCTTGAATTGGATTTGGGCCAGGGAGAGTGTTGAAGGGTGTGGAGTTGAATGTGGGGTTATTTGGATGAATCAGATTTGTCATCTGGAGTACGGTCAGACTGAGCTCTGTGTGTTTGTTTGTGATGTGTAGTTTAGCTGCTCCCCTCTCTGTGATTTACTGTAGTTGGTGTTGATACCATGTGCCTGTGAAGTTGAAGGTGGAGTGACTGGAGTCTAATCTGTATGCCTGTTGGTGCTGGTGGCTGGCCAGTGTGGACAGGGCTTGGGGAGGGCATGGAGAAGAGGTTTAATCAATGACGCTGGTGTGTTAATCAGGAAGTGTTAGCTACATGCTGAGGGGTCTTTACCAGGCCCAGATTTAGGCTAAGCTGATTTTCTTACCGACACAGGAGTCCGACTTTTCTCTCCTTTGCTCCTCTCCTCCTCTCATGGCCAGAGCGAGGGATCAGTCACATTCGTTCACTCCTCCCTCTGTTTCCAGGGCATTAATCAGTGAGGGGTCAGAGAGAGAGGGACTCAGGGAAACTTTTGTGTGGTGTTCAACTGCTTTCAGGGGTCAGGCGATAGGTTCTGGTTGTCAGCTCTAAGACAAAGCTGCTCAGATCTATTCACATTTATATTGGATTTTCTCTTTTCACAAGTTGTCAGGGGGCTTCTTTAACTTTAATGGTAAACTCTGTGGTAGGCATTCTCTTGGCAGTCAGCATTCAGTAGTCACATTTTGAGTTGCATTACATTTGAAATTATAATGGGATTTTGGATGTAGGATCTAATATTGTGCCTTTTTGATAAACAGTGTGATTGCTATTGTTGTAATACTTTTCTAATGACTTTTGTACTATTTTTTTCTCTTTCATTCTTTCTTCAGGTCCCTGTCTGATTGGATGAGATGAGATCCCCATGTAAAGGTCGCCATGGCAACCTGTGACTCCCCTTCTTTCGTCTTGCGGCAGGAAAATGGCCATAAGCTGTCGTCGCTGCCAGCAGGGCCGTGTGACGCAGAGGAGACCGAGAGATACCGAACTGCTGCTGCCGCTGGGATGGATCCCACCGCTGATACCAATGACACTGTCGCAGTGCCAGAGAACAGCCCTGCTACCCTCCATAATGCCACAGACACCGGCAGCCCGCTGAGGACGGAGCAGCAGGCCCGGATAGAAAGCTTTACCGGAAACGGGACTGTTACCGGAACCGGGACTGTTGTATCGGGTTTGGACCATGTCCACACTTCTGCTTCGCTGGTGGCCCCAGCAAAGGAGATCCCCTGTAATGAATGTTCCACCTCCTTCTCCAGTTTACAGCAGTACATGGAGCACCATTGCCCCAACGCTCGCATGCCTAACACAGCAGGGCGGGAAGAAGAGGAGGAGGGCGAGAGTGAGGGAGATGGGGAGCCTGATGGAGTGGCAGAGGTGTGTGAGAGAGACAGCGAGATGGACGAGTTAGAAGATAGTGACGTGGAGAACCTGTGCGGTGAGATCGTCTACCAGCCAGACGGATCTGCCTTCATCCTGGAGGACTCCAAAGAGCATCGCGGTGACGGCGCCAGGGGCCTTCTGTCACCCCAAAACTTCCCCCCTAACCCCCAGAATCCCACCGCTGCCACCAATAAATCCCAAAGCGGTTTGACCACCCATGGGGGGAATCGGGACAGGGCGGAGTTGCCTGCGGCTGCACCCATATCCTTCTACCCACAGGTCATCAACACTTTCCACATTGCGTCATCCCTCGGGAAAGCATTCCCGGCCGACCCGGCGGCGACATCGTCGTTCCCAAATACCTCAGCGTTCGCAGGCGCCGGCAGCCCGGTGTTGCACAGTTTCCGCGTCTACGACCTTCGCCACAAGAGCGACAAAGACTATTTGACGGTCGACGGCGCAGCCAAAAACTCCTGTGTGTCCAAAGATGTCCCCAACAATGTGGACTTGTCCAAGTTCCAGGGCTGCGTGAGCGACGGACAGAGGAAGCCTGTGCTGATGTGTTTCCTCTGCAAGCTGTCGTTCGGCTATAGCCGGTCGTTTGTGACGCACGCCGTCCATGACCACCGGATGACGCTCAACGAGCAGGAACAGAAGCTCCTGAGCAACAAGCACGTCTCTGCCATCATCCAGGGGATCGGCAAGGACAAAGAACCTCTTATAAGCTTTTTGGAACCAAAAAAATCCTCTAACTCTGTGCTACCCCACTTTCCTACCACCGCTAACTTCCTAGGTCCCGACCCAGGGTTCCGCGGCCTGTGGAACACGTTCCACGCTGAGAACGCTGATTCCCTACAGGCTGGATTTGCTTTCCTGAAAGGGAGCGCGAGCTCGAATCCCGCCGACCAAACCCCCAGAACCCCACCCATGCCAAAGGCCGAGACCAATCCAAACATCGGGGGTGTGACCGGTGCCTCCGTCAGAACGCCCACCAGTTCTGCGTCCCTCCTTCGCTCATCTCCCATGGCGACAGGCCGGGAGCGGGATTCTTCAGAGAGCGACTGCGAGGGCCGTGCTCCACGGACTTTGCATCCCAATGGACAGCGGTTGGACCTGAACCCGTACCCGCTGATCAAACATGAGCCGGGCGCAGGAGGAGAGAGTCCAGAAGAAGACATGGAGGACATTTACTCCAACGGAGGGGTAGAAATGGAGACGGAGGAGGATGAACGGGTGGGCGACAGCACCAGTAGCAAAGATTTCCCTCTTTTAAACCAAAGTATTTCCCCCTTGTCCAACAGCATGCTGAAGTACAGCGACAACAAAGATCCCTCACCCTCCTCTTCCTCCTCCCGTGAGGAGATGGAGAAGAATCAGCTGAACTCAGCCCCAGCCAGAGATAGAGATAGCAGTAACGACTCAACCAGTGAAGCCCTGGGTGGTCCAGATGGATTTTCCCCCTCTTCTCACCTGATGATGCCACGAGACGACGAGAGTCCGGGACCCCTGCATCAGCACGGGGGAAACCCCGGAACCCCTGGCACGCCGGGTACCCCTGGAACCCCCGGACTGGCCGAGGGGTCCCCAGGCAGTGGTGTAGAGTGCCCCAAATGTGACACGGTCTTAGGGTCCTCCCGATCCTTAGGTGGACACATGACCATGATGCACTCTCGTAACTCCTGCAAGACACTGAAGTGTCCCAAGTGTAATTGGCACTACAAGTACCAGCAGACACTGGACGCCCACATGAAGGAGAAGCACCCAGAGTCTGGAGGGTCCTGTGTGTACTGCCGTACCGGGCAGGCTCACCCACGCCTGGCCCGGGGAGAGAGTTATACATGTGGATACAAGCCCTTCCGCTGTGAGGTTAGTCTCTCTTTCTTGGTTTCTCTGGTCCTTTCTACTTCGCTCTCTCTTACTCACACTCTCCCTCTCTCTCTCTGTTCCTTTCTATTTATCTCTATAAATAACCCCCTCTATCTCTGATTTCTCTCTAGGTGTGTAACTACTCCACCACGACCAAGGGCAACCTGAGCATCCACATGCAGTCGGACAAGCATCTGAACAACGTTCAGACACTGCAGAATGGGGGCACTGAACAGCAGTACAACCACAACCACACCCACACCCACAGCCATACCCATACCCCCTGCCACAGCCATGCCAACCCTGTGCCCAGCGCCAGCCTGGGGGGAGGCTGTGGTACCCCGTCACCCTCCAAGCCCAAACAGAAGCCCACGTGGCGTTGTGAGGTGGGTGACACTACGCGTTGGATCAGGGCTATTCTAGTTCATTAGCCACTGTTCTGGCTCTGATTAGAAGTTAGACAGGTCTAGGATCATCTTCCCATAAATCCATTAGGGGAAAAACCACAAATCTGTCTTGGCGCAGCTGCCTCCTACTGTGTTTCTCTCTGTTAACTCATACACCTGTATATGAGTACTTACACAGAACAAAAATAGAAACACAACATGTAAACTGCTGAGGACGGGTTGCGGAGGAGTGTTTCTGCCTGTAATAAAGCCCTTTAGTGGGGAAAAACTAATTCGGATTGGCTGGGCCTGGCTCCCCAGTGGGTCAACTTGGCTCCCCAGTGGGTCAGCTTGGCTCCCCAGTGGGTCAGCTTGGCTCCCCAGTGGGTCGGCTTGGCTCCCCAGGGGGTCAGCCTGGCTCCCCAGTGGGTCAGCTTGGCTCCCCAGTGGGTCAGCTTGGCTCCCCAGTGGGTCAGCCTGGCTCCCCAGTGGGTCAGCCTGGCTCCCCAGTGGGTCAGCTTGGCTCCCCAGTGGGTCAGCTTGGCTCCCCAGTGGGTCAGCTTGGCTCCCCAGTGGGTCAGCTTGGCTCCCCAGTGGGTCAGCCTGGCTCTCAAGTGGGTGGACCTATGCCCTCCCAGGCACACTCATGGCTGCGCCCCTGCCCAGTCATGAGGAATCCATCGATTAGGACCTAATGAATGTATTTCAATTGACTGATTTCCTTATATGAACTGTAACTCAGCAAAATACTAGAAATTGTTGCATGTTGCGTTTGTACAGTATTCTTGTTCAGTATAGTAACCACACATCCTTTGGGAACCCATTCAACAAACTCTCCTCACTATTTATATATATATATAAATATACACCTCTGCTCTTCTCCTCCTCCAGGTGTGTGACTACGAGACCAACGTGGCGAGGAACCTACGCATCCACATGACCAGCGAGAAACACATGCACAACATGATGCTGCTGCAACAGAACATGAAGCAGATTCAACACGGTCTGCACCTGGGTCTGGCCCCGGCCGAGGCTGAGCTCTACCAGTACTACCTGGCTCAGAACATCAGCCTGACCGGGGTCAAGCTGGAGAGCCCCGGTCCAGAAGCCCAGATGATTAACCCCTTCCAGCTGGACCCCAATACGTCCGCTGTACTCGGCTCTGGGCTAGGTGAGACTTTCAGCCTTCCCTTTGGTCTCTATTTTCTATGTATATTTTTTCTCTTTTCCCCTCTCTCTCTCTTTCTCTTTTCCCCTCTCTCTCCTCTTTCTCTTTTCCCTCTCCTCCTCTTTCTCTTTTCCCTCTCCTCCTCTTTCTCTTTTCCCCTCCCTCCTCTTTCTCTCTCCCCCTCTTTCTCCTCTTTCTCTTTTCCCCTCTCTCTCTCTTTCTCTTTTCCCCTCTCTCTCTCCTCTTTCTCTTTTCCCTCTCTCTCTCTCTCTTTTTTCTCTCTCTCCCTCTCTCCCTGTCTTTCTCTCCCCCTCTTTCTCTCTTTCCCCTCTCTCCTCTTTCTCTTTTCCCCTCTCTTCTCTTTCTCTTTTCTCCCTCTCCTCCTCTTTCTCTTTTCCCCTCTCTCCTCTCTCTCTTTCCTCTCTCTCTCTCTTTTCCCCTCTCTCTCTCTCTCCCTCCTCTCTTCTCTTCTTCCCTCTCCTCCTCTTTCTCTTTTCCCTCTCTCTCCTCTTTCTCTTTTCCCCTCTCATCTCTCTTTCTCTCTCTTCCCCTCTCTCTCTCTCTCTCTTTTCCCCTCTCTCCTCTCTCTTTCTCTTTTCCCTCTCCTCCTCTTTCTCTTTTCCCCTCTCCTCCTCTTTCTCTTTTCCCCTCTCCTCCTCTCTTCTCTCTTTCTCCCTCTCTCTCCTCTTTCTCTCCCCTCTTCTCCCTCTCCTCCTCTTTCTCTTTTCTCCTCTCTCTCTCCCCTCTCTCCTCTCTCTTTTTTCTCCCTCTCTCTCTCTCTTTCTCTCTTTTCCTCTCTCTCTCTCTCTTCTCTCTCTTTCTCCTCTCTCTCTTTCTCTTTTCCCTCTCCTCCTCTTTCTCTTTTCTCCCTCTCTCTCCTCTCTCTTCTCTTTTCTCCCTCTGCTCCTCTTTCTCTTTTCCCCCTCTCTCCTCTTTCTCTTTTCCCCTCTCCTCCTCTTTCTCTTTTCCCCTCTCCTCCTCTTTCTCTTTTCCCCTCTCCTCCTCTTTCTCTTTTCCCCTCTCCTCCTCTTTCTCTTTTCCCCTCTCTCCTCTTTCTCTTTCCCCTCTCCTCCTCTTTCTCTTTTCCCCTCTCTCCTCCTCTTTCTCTTTTCCCCTCTCCTCCTCTTTCTCTTTTCCCCTCTCCTCCCTCTTTCTCTTTTCCCCTCTCTCTTTCTCTTTCCCCTCTTTTCCCCTCTCTCTCTCTTTTCCCCTCTGCTCCTCTTTCTCTTTTCCCCTCTCTCCTCTTTCTCTTTTCCCCTCTCCTCTCTCTTTCTCTTTTCCCCTCTCCTCCTCTTTCTCTTTTCCCTTTCTTCTCTTTTCCCTCTCCTCCTCTTTCTCTTTTCCCCTCTCCTCCCCTCTTTCTCTTTTCCCCCCTCCTCTTTCTCTTTTCCCCTCTCCTTCTTTCTCTTTTTTCCCTCTCTCTCCTCTTCTTTCTCTTTTCCCCTCTCCTCCTCTTTCTCTTTTCCCCTCTCCTCCTCTTTCTCTTTTCCCCTCTCCTCCTCTTTCTCTTTTCCCCTCTCCTCCTCTTTCTCTTTTCCCCTCTCCTCCTCTTTCTCTTTTCCCCTCTCCTCCTCTTTCTCTTTTCCCCTCTCCTCCTCTTTCTCTTTTCCCCTCTCCTCCTCTTTCTCTTTTCCCCTCTCCTCCTCTTTCTCTTTTCCCCTCTCCTCCTCTTTCTCTTTTCCCCTCCTCTCTTTCTCTTTTCTCTTCCTCTTTCTCTTTTCCCCTCTCCTCCTCTTTCTCTTTTCCCCTCTCCTCCTCTTTCTCTTTTCCCCTCTCCTCCTCCTCTTTCTCTTTTCCCCTCTCCTCCTCTTTCTCTTTTCCCCTCTCCTCCTCTTTCTCTTTTCCCCTCTTTCTCTTTTCCTCTTTCTCTTTTCCCCTCTCCTCCTCTTTTCTTTTCCCCTCTTCCTCTTTCTCTTTTCCCCTCTCCTCTTTCTCTTTTCCCCTCTCCTCCTCTTTCTCTTTTCCCCTCTCCTCCTCTTTCTCTTTTCCCCTCTCCTCCTCTTTCTCTTTTCTCCCTCTCTCTTTTCCCCTCTTTCTTTCTTTTCCCCTCTCCTCCTCTTTCTCTTTTCCCCTCTCCTCCTCTTTCTCTTTTTTTCCCCTTTTCTCCTCCTCTTTCTCTTTTCCCCTCTCTCTCCTCTTTCTCTTTTTTTCCCCTCTTTTCCCCTCTCCTCCTCTTTCTCTTTTTTTCCCCTCTTTTCCCCTCTCCTCCTCTTTCTCTTTTCCCCTCTCTCCTCTTTCTCTTTTCCCCTCTCCTCCTCTTTCTCTTTTCCCTCTCCTCCTCTTTCTCTTTTCCCCTCTCCTCCTCTTTCTCTTTTCCCCTCTCTCTCCTCTTTCTCTTTTCCCCTCTCCTCCTCTTTCTCTTTTCCCCTCTCCTCCTCTTTCTCTTTTCCCCTCTCCTGCCTCTTTCTCTTTTCCCCTCTCCTCCTCTTTCTCTTTTCCCCTCCTCCTCTTTCTCTTTTCCCCTCTCCTCCTCTTTCTCTTTTCCCCTCTCCTCCTCTTTCTCTTTTTTTCCCCTCTTTTCCTCCTCTTTCTCTTTTCCCCTCTCCTCTTTTCCCTTTCCTCTTTCTCTTTTCCCCTCTCCTCCTCTTTCTCTTTTCCCCCTCCTCTCTTTCTCTTTTCCCCTCTCTCCTCCTCTTTCTCTTTTTTCCCCTCTTTTCCTCCTCTTTCTCTTTTCCCCTCTCCTCCTCTTTCTCTTTTCCCCTCTCCTCCTCTTTCTCTTTTCCCCTCTCCTCCTCTTTCTCTTTTCCCCTCTCCTCTCTTTCTCTTTTCCCCTCTCCTCCTCTTTCTCTTTTCCCCTCTCCTCCTCTTTCTCTTTTCCCCCTCTTTCTTTCTCTTTTCCCCTCTCCTCCTCTTTCTCTTTTCCCCTCTCCTCTTTCCTCTTTCTCTTTCTCTTTTCCCCTCTCCTCCTCTTTCTCTTTTCCCCTCTCCTCCTCTTTCTCTTTTCCCCTCTCCTCCTCTTTCTCTTTTCCCCTCTCCTCCTCTTTCTCTTTTCCCCTCTCTCCTCCTCTTTCTCTTTTCCCCTCTCTCTCTCTCTTTCTCTTTTCCCCTCTCCTCTTTCTCTTTCTCTCTTTCTCTTTTCCCCTCTCCTCCTCTTTCTCTTTTCCCCTCTCCTCCTCTTTCTCTTTTCCCCTCTTTCTCTTTTCCCTCCTCCTCTTTCTCTTTTCCCCCTCTCCTCCTCTTTCTCTTTTCCCCTCTCCTCCTCTTTCTCTTTTCCCCTCTCCTCCTCTTTCTCTTTTCCCCTCTCTCCTCTTTCCTCTCTTTCTCTTTCTTTTCCCCTCTCCTCCTCTTTCTCTTTCTCTCTTTCTCTTTCTCTTTTCCCCTCTCCTCCTCTTTCTCTTTTCCTCTTTCCTCCCCTCTCCTCCTCTTTCTCTTTTCCTCTCTTTCTTTCTCTTTTCCCCTCTCCTCCTCTTTCTCTTTTCCCCCTCTCCTCTTTCTCTTTTCCCCCTCTTTCTCTTTTCCCTCTCCTCCTCTTTCTCTTTTCTTTTCCCCTCTCCTCCTCTTTTCTTTCCCCCTCTCCTCTTTCCTTTTTCTCTTTCTCTTTCTCTTTTCCCCTCTCCTCCTCTTTCTCTTTTCCCCTCTCCTCCTCTTTCTCTTTTCCCCTCTCCTCCTCTTTCTCTTTTCCCCTCTCCTCCTCTTTTTCTCTCTTTCCCCTCTCCTCCTCTTTCTCTTTTCCCCTCTCCTCCTCTTTCTCTCCTCCCTGTCTCTCTTATCTTCTTCCATCCCTGTGTCATTGCCTCCCCTCTCCTCGACCTCTCTCTCTCCTCCTCTTTCTCTTTTCCCTCTCCTCCTCTTTCTCTTTTCCCCTCTCCTCCTCTTTCTCTTTTCCCCTCTCCTCCTCTTTCTCTTTTCCCTCTCCTCCTCTTTCTCTTTTCCCCTCTCCTCCTCTTTTTTCTCTTTTCCCTCTCTGCTCTTCTTTCTCTTTTTTTCTCTTTCCTCCCCTCTCCTCCTCTTTCTCTTTTTTCCCCTCTTTTCCCTCCTCTTTCTCTTTTCCCTCTGCTCTTCTTTCCTTTTCCCCTTTCCTCTTTCTCTTTTTCCCTCTCCTCCTCTTTCTCTTTTCCCCTTTCTCTTTTCCCCTCTGCTCTTCTTTCTCTTTTCCCCTCTGCTCTTTTCCCCTTTCTTTCTTTTCCCCTCTGCTCTTCTTTCTCTTTCCCCTTTCCCCTTTCCCCTCCTCCTCTTTCTCTTTTCCCCTTAAAACATGATTATGAGAGGCCACGGGATAATTATTCTTAATCTTTCATTCGTCATTTTCTTAAATCAGCTTAAACTCACACGCACGCACACACACACACACACACACACACACACACACACACACACACACACACACACACACACACACACACACACACACACTGCAGGGAGTTGGGGAGTTGAATCTCCTAGGAGGTGAAGGAGTTTAACAAAGAGCCCATACTGTTACATACCCATTCCTCATGGCAACCTGGAGGTCAAGGCTGTAACCTTGCTGCTTCTCATGTCCAAACACACACACATACACCTTATTAGTGTTGACTAATTGGCAGATTTGTACTCTGACTGTAAAAAAAGAAAAATATGTCATTGTTAAATTCTCTGTGCGCTAGTCTTTTGTCTACATTTTCTGGAAAAGGAGACATATTCAGCTCCTAACAGATAGTGAGAGAGAGAGAGAGAGAGAGAGAGAGAGAGGAGAGAGAGAGAGAGAGAGAGAGAGAGAGAGAGAGAGAGAGAGAGAGAGAGAGAAGAAACAGAACAGGGCTGCTTTTGTATTGATCAGTGTGTCATGTTGTGAGAGAAGACCTGCTAGCGCTCCCTGCTACTCTTCGGCTAACTCAGAGTCATTAAAACTATCTGATGAGGGAGCTAGCAAGTTGAAAGGGATGATTGTAATTGATCCTGATCCAATCCTATTAGATTTTTTATAGTCAAGGCTTTGTATGGAGCCATAGGGTCTGTGCAAGGCTTTATTTGATCAAATCCTTTGGTGTGACTGAGGCCAACACCCCTACGCTGAAGCTCTTCTTCCCTTTCTAGCTGCTCTTCCCCGCTTCATTTCATTTAATAAAAAAAGGCAGTCTTTTTTTTCTCTTTACTTCGACCAGCCCTCCTCCTCCTCTTCCTCCGTTGACGTGTACATCTGTTTGCTTTTCTATCCTCTTTGTCTTTCTCTGTCTGACTTTCTATCCTCTTTGTATTTCTCTGTCTGACTTTCTATCCTCTTTGTCTTTCTATGTCTGACTTTCTGTCCTCTTTGTCTTTCTCTGTCTGACTTTCTATCCTCTTTGTCTTTCTCTGTCTGACTTTCTGTCCTCTTTGTCTTTCTCTGTCTGACTTTCTATCCTCTTTGTCTTTCTCTGTCTGACTTTCTATCCTCTTTGTATTTCTATGTCTGACTTTCTATCCTCTTTGTCTTTCTCTGTCTGACTTTCTGTCCTCTTTGTCTTTCTCTGTCTGACTTTCTATCCTCTTTGTCTTTCTCTGTCTGACTTTCTATCCTCTTT
This sequence comes from Oncorhynchus keta, assembly GCF_023373465.1. Classification (NCBI taxonomy): domain Eukaryota; kingdom Metazoa; phylum Chordata; class Actinopteri; order Salmoniformes; family Salmonidae; genus Oncorhynchus; species Oncorhynchus keta. The sequence goes on from NC_068448.1 coordinate 64,230,443, forward strand.
GTCTTTCTCTGTCTGACTTTATATCCTCTTTGTCTTTCTCTGTCTGACTTTCTATCCTCTTTGTCTTTCTCTGTCTGACTTTATATCCTCTTTGTCTTTCTCTGTCTGACTTTCTATCCTCTTTGTCTTTCTCTGTCTGACTTTCTGTCCTCTTTGTCTTTCTCTGTCTGACTTTATATCCTCTTTGTCTTTCTCTGTCTGACTTTCTTTCCTCTTTGTATTTCTCTGTCTGACTTTATATCCTCTTTGTCTTTCTCTGTCTGACTTTCTTTCCTCTTTGTATTTCTCTGTCTGACTTTCTATCCTCTTTGTCTTTCTCTGTCTGACTTTCTATCCTCTTTGTCTTTCTCTGTCTGACTTTATATCCTCTTTGTCTTTCTCTGTCTCACTTTCTCGTTTTCTTTATTGGTTGTACGTTGTTGAGTTTCACCTACTTTCACTCATTATCTTTCTTTCCTGCTCACTCTATCTTCTCTTCTTTCATTTTCCTCTTTCTCTCTCTCGTATCCCTCTTGTCTTCCTGACCACCATTCTCTCCTCTATATCTCTCTTGCTCTTTCTCTTTCTCCCCCCACCCTCTCTGACCATCCCTCTCTCTCTCTCTTTGTCCCCAGTGAGTAATGACTTGTCTGCGGAACTGCGTCTAGCCAGTGGTCAGCTGATGGCTGATGACCTGTCTGTCCTCTCCGGCGGCAGGGGCGCTGGAGGCAGTGGTGAGCTCTCTCCGCCCATCAGCGACCCGTCGCTCCGCCTCTACCAGTGTTCTGTCTGCAGTCGCTTCACCTCCGATAGCCTGGAGGCGCTGGGCGCCCACGTCAACGCAGAACGCACCCTGCCCGAGGACGAGTGGCGTGGCATTGTGGGAGATGTGTACCAGTGCAAGCTGTGCACATACAACACCCAGCTCAAGGCCAACTTCCAGCTGCACTGTAAGACAGACAAACACATGCAGAAACAGCAGCTGGTGGCGCACATCAAGGAAGGAGGGAAAGCCAACCAGTGGAGGTTAAAGTGCGTCGCCATCGGCAACCCTGTGCACCTGAAGTGCAACGCGTGCGACTACTACAGCAACAGCGTGGATAAACTGCGGCTGCACGCCACCAACCAGCGACACGAGGCTGCCATTAGGCTGTACAAGGTACCAGTCACTCCTGTTGTAACATAACGCCCACAGCTTGCACACGACAGCCATCAACACAACAACACACCAAACAACGCAGTGGCATAACACAGTGATTATGCAACAGGGCCTCTTTAATAGCATGATGTCATCCAGCCAGTGGTTTGTAAGGCGTTGTTACGTGAGGTCTATTAGTGGTGGCCCTGTGTTTGTAGCAGGGTGTTAGCGATTGGCATCCTGGCACCACCTGGCTTATATTAGCCATTAACCAACAGGTAGAGCTGATTTAGCTCCCTCTCCTCTCTGCCTCTATCATCCCTCTCTCCTACCTCCTCCCTTCTCCATCTCGCTCTTTCCTGTCAGAGTGAAAGGAGAGAGTATTTTCACTGGTATTAATATGATGTCTGAAATCAAAGTTAATTGAGTTCTGTTATAAACGTAGATAAGCGTTGGCGGCATACTGTAGTCACAGACAGAAAGGCCACCATGCAACAGTGTCACACACAACACAACACACACACACACACACAGAGAACATCTTAGAACACTGTAAACATGATATAAACAGGTCCCTCAGAGACAGAGAGATATAAATAGTTTACAGTGTGAAAAGATTGTTCGCCCAGGATCCTGACCTGAAGGATCTACTGCACTATATGAACCTAATGAGGATCTATTGACCAGGCCTAACAACATCTGACACTGTGTGTGTGTGTGTGTGTCCGTCCTGTAGCTCAGCTCTTGGCTGTGTGTTCACAGCAGTTGATTTAGCGTCTGACAGTAACCAGCTCGGCTACATAAGACATTGGCAGCCATTAAATCATAATAGGGAAAAATGTGTTTTTATTAGCAATGATTAAAGGCCAAGGTACAAGACCAACTCCAAGGCAATTTAAAGTATAACCATATCAGTATAACTATTTATTTTCTCTGAAAAGCAATCCTACATCATGCTCTTAGATAATAGTTTATTTTATGGTGTCATACACACACACTCACACACAAAGTCTATGGGTTTGTAAGTTATCAAACTGTGAGCAAAGAGTGAGTGAGACAGACAAGAGAAGAGAAGGGAAGCCGTCATGGGCAGAGAGAAGAGGGAGCAGAGAGGGAGAAGGGAAGAGTAGAGAGGGAGAAGGGAAGAGTAGCCGTCATGGCCAGAGAGAGAAGGGAAGCCGTCGTGGCCAGAGAGAGAAGGGAAGAGTAGCCGTCATGGCCAGAGAGAGAAGGGAAGCCGTCGTGGCCAGAGAGAGAAGGGAAGAGTAGCCGTCATGGCCAGAGAGAGAAGGGAAGCCGTCATGGCCAGAGAGAGAAGGGAAGCCGTCGTGGCCAGAGAGAGAAGGGAAGAGTAGCCGTCATGGCCAGAGAGAGAAGGGAAGCCGTCATGGCCAGAGAGAGAAGGGAAGCCGTCGTGGCCAGAGAGAGAAGGGAAGAGTAGCCGTCATGGCCAGAGAGAGAAGGGAAGAGTAGCCGTCATGGCCAGAGAGAGAAGGGAAGCCGTCATGGCCAGAGAGAGAAGGGAAGCCGTCGTGGCCAGAGAGAGAAGGGAAGAGTAGCCGTCATGGCCAGAGAGAGAAGGGAAGCCGTCGTGGCCAGAGAGAGAAGGGAAGAGTAGCCGTCATGGCCAGAGAGAGAAGGGAAGCCGTCGTGGCCAGAGAGAGAAGGGAAGAGTAGCCGTCATGGCCAGAGAGAGAAGGGAAGCCGTCGTGGCCAGAGAGAGAAGGGAAGAGTGGCCAGAGAGGGAAGGGTAGCCGTCGTGGCCAGAGAGAGAAGGGAAGAGTAGCCGTCATGGGCAGAGAGAGAAGGGAAGAGTAGCCGTCATGGGCAGAGAGAAGAGGGAGCAGGAAGAGTAGGGTCATGGGCAGAGAGAAGAGGGAAGAATAGCCGTCATGGGCAGAGAGAAGAGGGAGCAGAGAGAGAGAAGGGAAGCCGTCGTGGCCAGAGAGAGAGAAGGGAAGAGTAGCCGTTATGGCCAGAGAGAGAAGGGAAGAGTAGCCGTCGTGGCCAGAGAGAGAAGGGAAGAGTAGCCGTCATGGGCAGAGAGAGAAGGGAAGAGTAGCCGTCATGGGCAGAGAGAAAAGGGAGCAGAGAGAGAGAAGGGAAGCCGTCGTGGCCAGAGAGAGAGAAGGGAAGAGTAGCCGTCATGGGCAGAGAGAGAAGGGAAGAGTAGCCGTCATGGGCAGAGAGAAAAGGGAGCAGAGAGAGAGAAGGGAAGCCGTCGTGGCCAGAGAGAGAGAAGGGAAGAGTAGCCGTTGTGGCCAGAGAGAGAAGGGAAGAGTAGCCGTCATGGGCAGAGAGAAGAGGGAGCAGAGAGAGAAGGGAAGAGTAGCCGTCGTGGCCAGAGAGAGAGAAGGGAAGAGTAGCCGTCGTGGCCAGAGAGAGAGAAGGGAAGAGTAGCCGTCATGGGCAGAGAGAAGAGGGAGCAGAGAGAGAGAAGGGAAGCCGTCGTGGCCAGAGAGAGAGAAGGGAAGAGTAGCCGTCGTGGCCAGAGAGAGAAGGGAAGAGTAGCCGTCGTGGCCAGAGAGAGAAGGGAAGAGTAGCCGTCATGGGCAGAGAGAGAAGGGAAGAGTAGCTGTCATGGCAGAGAGAAAAGAGAGAAGGGAAGAGAAGCTGTCATGGCCAGAGAGAGAAGGGAAGAGTAGCCGTCATGGGCAGAGAGAAGAGGGAGCAGAGAGAGAAGGGAAGAGTAGCCGTCATGGCCAGAGAGAGAGAAGGGAAGAGTAGCCGTTGTGGCCAGAGAGAGAGGGAAGAGTAGCCGTCATGGGCAGAGAGAGAGGAGCAGGGAAGAGTAGCCGTCGTGGCCAGAGAGAGAAGGGAAGAGTAGCCGTCATGGGCAGAGAGAGAGAAGGGAAGAGTAGCCGTCATGGGCAGAGAGAAGAGGGAGCAGAGAGAGAAGGGAAGCCGTCGTGGCCAGAGAGAGAGAAGGGAAGAGTAGCCGTTGTGGCCAGAGAGAGAAGGGAAGAGTAGCCGTCGTGGCCAGAGAGAAGGGAAGAGTAGCCGTCATGGGCAGAGAGAGAAGGGAAGAGTAGCCGTCATGGCCAGAGAGAGAAGGGAAGAGTAGCCGTCATGGCCAGAGAGAGAAGGGAAGAGTAGCCGTCGTGGCCAGAGAGAGAAGGGAAGAGTAGCCATCGTGGCCAGAGAGAGAAGGGAAGAGTAGCCGTCGTGGCCAGAGAGAGAAGGGAAGAGTAGCCGTCGTGGCCAGAGAGAGAAGGGAAGAGTAGCCGTCATGGGCAGAGAGAAGAGGGAGCAGAGAGAGAGAAGGGAAGCCGTCGTGGCCAGAGAGAGAGAAGGGAAGAGTAGCCGTTGTGGCCAGAGAGAGAAGGGAAGAGTAGCCGTCATGGGCAGAGAGAAGAGGGAGCAGAGAGAGAAGGGAAGAGTAGCCGTCGTGGCCAGAGAGAGAAGGGAAGAGTAGCCGTCGTGGCCAGAGAGAGAGAAGGGAAGAGTAGCCGTCATGGGCAGAGAGAAGAGGGAGCAGAGAGAGAAGGGAAGAGTAGCCGTCATGGCCAGAGAGAGAAGGGAAGAGTAGCCGTCGTTGCCAGAGAGAGAGAGAAGGGAAGAGTAGCCGTCATGGGCAGAGAGAAGAGGGAGCAGAGAGAGAGAAGGGAAGCCGTCGTGGCCAGAGAGAGAGAAGGGAAGAGTAGCCGTTGTGGCCAGAGAGAGAAGGGAAGAGTAGCCGTCATGGGCAGAGAGAAGAGGGAGCAGAGAGAGAAGGGAAGAGTAGCCGTCGTGGCCAGAGAGAGAAGGGAAGAGTAGCCATCGTGGCCAGAGAGAGAGAAGGGAAGAGTAGCCGTCATGGGCAGAGAGAAGAGGGAGCAGAGAGAGAAGGGAAGAGTAGCCGTCATGGCCAGAGAGAGAAGGGAAGAGTAGCCGTCATGGCCAGAGACAGAAGGGAAGAGTAGCCGTCTTGGCCAGAGAGAGAAGGGAAGAGTAGCCGTCATGGCCAGAGAGAGAAGGGAAGAGTAGCCGTCGTGGCCAGAGAGAGAAGGGAAGAGTAGCCGTCGTGGCCAGAGAGAGAAGGAAAGAGTAGCCGTCGTGGCCAGAGAGAGAAGGGAAGAGTAGCCGTCGTGGCCAGAGAGAGAAGGGAAGAGTAGCCGTCATGGCCAGAGAGAGAATGGAAGAGTAGCCGTCGTGGCCAGAGAGAGAGAAGGGAAGAGTAGCCGTCGTGACCAGAGAGAGAAGGGAAGAGTAGCCGCCGTGGCAGAGAAGGGAAGAGTAGGATGGGCAGAGAGAGAAGGGAAGAGTAGCCGTCATGGGCAGAGAGAAGAGAGGGTGGCAGAGAGAGAAGGGAAGAGTAGCCGTCATGGGCCAGAGAGAGAAGGGAAGAGTAGCCGTCGTGGCCAGAGAGAGAGAGAAGGGAAGAGTAGCCGTCGTGGCCAGAGAGAGAAGGGAAGAGTAGCCGTCATGGGCAGAGAGAAGAGGGAGCAGAGAGAGAAGGGAAGAGTAGCCGTTGTGGCCAGAGAGAGAAGGGAAGAGTAGCCGTCATGGGCAGAGAGAAGAGGGAGCAGAGAGAGAAGGGAAGAGTAGCCGTCGTGGCCAGAGAGAGAAGGGAAGAGTAGCCGTCGTGGCCAGAGAGAGAGAAGGGAAGAGTAGCCGTCATGGGCAGAGAGAAGAGGGAGCAGAGAGAGAGAAGGGAAGCCGTCGTGGCCAGAGAGAGAGAAGGGAAGAGTAGCCGTTGTGGCCAGAGAGAGAAGGGAAGAGTAGCCGTCATGGGCAGAGAGAAGAGGGAGCAGAGAGAGAAGGGAAGAGTAGCCGTCGTGGCCAGAGAGAGAAGGGAAGAGTAGCCGTCGTGGCCAGAGAGAGAAGGGAAGAGTAGCCGTCATGGGCAGAGAGAGAAGGGAAGAGTAGCCGTCATGGGCAGAGAGGGAAGGGAAGAGTAGAGGGGGAGAAGGGAAGAGTAGCCGTCATGGGCAGAGAGAGAAGGGAAGAGTGGGCAGAGAGAGAAGGGAAGAGTAGCCGTCATGGGCAGAGAGAGAAGGGAAGAGTAGCCGTCATGGGCAGAGAGAGAAGGGAAGAGTAGAGAGGGAGAAGGGAAGAGTAGCCGTCGTGGCCAGAGAGAGAAGGGAAGAGTAGCCGTCATGGGCAGAGAGAAGAGGGAGCAGAGAGAGAGAAGGGAAGCCGTTGTGGCCAGAGAGAGAGAAGGGAAGAGTAGCCGTTGGTGCCAGAGAGAGAAGGGAAGAGTAGCCGTCGTGGCCAGAGAGAGAAGGGAAGAGTAGCCGTCGTGGCCAGAGAGAGAGAAGGGAAGAGTAGCCGTCATGGGCAGAGAGAAGAGGGAGCAGAGAGAGAAGGGAAGAGTAGCCGTCGTGACCAGAGAGAGAGAAGGGAAGAGTAGCCGTCATGGGCAGAGAGAGAAGGGAAGAGTAGCCGTCATGGGCAGAGAGAGAAGGGAAGCCGTCGTGGCCAGAGAGAGAGAAGGGGGGTGATGTGGGCAGAGAGAGAAGGGGGGATGATGTGGCCAGAGAGAGAGAAGAGGGGTGATGGCCAGAGAGAGAGAAGGGGGGTGATGTGGGCAGAGAGAGAAGGGGGGATGATGTGGCCAGAGAGAGAGAAGGGGGGTGATGTGGGCAGAGAGAGAGAAGGGGGGTGACGTGGGCAGAGAGAGAGAAGGGAAGAGTAGCCGTCATGGCCAGAGAGAGAAGGGGGTGATGTGGGCAGAGAGAGAGAAGGGGGGTGACGTGGGCAGAGAGAGAGAAGAGAAGAGTAGCTGTCATGGCCAGAGAGAGAGAAGAGAAGAGTAGCCGTCATGGCCAGAGAGAGAGAAGGGGGGTGATGTGGCCAGAGAGAGAGAAGGGAAGAATAGCTGTCTGGCCAGAGGGGGAATCGCCTGTGGAATTTGGAGGCCTTGCTTTAAAACCCCAGAGCAATGGGAATGTGTGGACACCCTCCCTGGTTAGACCGAAGCTGGAGGATTTGTAGAGGTCTGGTCTGGTCTGTCCTCCCTTATTGGTACAGCAATATCCTGTAAAGATTGGCAGAATGACTATATTATATGGATGGATGGGGATAGTATTATACATAATGTGGCTGATCTTCCATGTTTTTTACATTGTGCCAAAATATAATAAAGAGATTGTTGTGCTCCCTGGGCCGTAATGCCTTTGTAACTCATATCTGTTGGGTGTTTATTTTTAATTTTTATTTTACCTTTATTTAACTAGGCAAGATCAGTTAAGAACAAATTCTTATTTTCAATGACGGCCTAGGAACAGTGGGGCAGAACTGTTCAGGGGCAGAACGACAGATTTGTACCATGTCAGCTCGGGGGTTTGAACTTGCAACCTTCCGGTTACTAGTCCAACGCTCTAACCACTAGGCTACCCTGCCGTATGTGTATGTTCAGCTTCCTAGCGAGCAATTTACCTTTGGCTAATGCTGTAGAGGAGAGAGTCATCCCACCACCCTCTCCATACACTCAGCTACCCTTGTACCCCCCCCCCCCCCACATACACACTGTACCGGCTGCACAAATCTGTTGGACAGATGCTGGCTTTAATGCGTTTGGCAGGATTCAGACTGTTTTACCCCTAGTCAGATGGCAGTAAAGCACGAGCGGAGGAGAAAGAAAAAAAATATGTATTTTTTTTTTTGACCAGAAAAACACCTTTTCTTTTAATGTGTGGAGGTGAAAGAGCCATGGGAGTGGCGTGCCTCTGCTCTGCCCGCCCTGGCTTGGCCCCACACACAAAGAGAACAAAGTGTTGACTACCTTCCCATATGGGTCGAGAACACTGAGGATCTATGAAACGCTGGAAGATGCAGACAAAAAGCATATTCAGACTTTATTGCTGCTTTGTAGCTCAGTAGAGATCTGAGGGGATTCGGGACGGAAGAGTTTCCAGACTTTACAACAGGAGGCCAGATGAGAGTAGCAGGAGGAGGGCTATTTCTGTCTCTCTACCCTTTCCTCTCTCTCTTCATCGCTCTCTCTGTCTCTCTTCATCTTCCTCTCTCCTCTCTCTTTCTCTCTCTCTACGCCCATACCTCTCTTTTACCTACCCCTTCTTTCCATTTCTCGCTCTCTCTAGTTTAGGCCGCAGACGCTAGTCCTAATGCAGGAAGTCACTTTTCTGAGGAACCAATCTGATCCTTCTTTAAGCTCATTGTCTCAGTTACTGCTTGGTTCATGTCGAAGGACTTGGTGGTTCCTGTTAATAACTTCTGGTTAATTGTAATCGATGCCATCAAAATGGACCACTATCACATCTAGAACACTCAAAATAGCATTCTGGATTCTGACTTTCGAATTCCACCATATATCTGAATGATTCTAGATTAGAAAATTGATTGCAGGGTTTTGGATTGGATTATCCAAAAATAGAACAGTCTCGAATCCCAGACTAGAAAACGGCATAATTCCAAGATGGAACACAGTGTCTACCTGTCAAATGAAAATCCTTCTCTCCAAAGAGTTAACTCTTGGCAATGCAACTCTGCACTGCAAATGTGAGGTGTGAGCAGGCAGATGTTAGTGTCTGGCTGTGTGATAGCTTGCGAGCTAGCCAGCTAGCTGCCCATGA
>NC_068448.1:64244076-64286576 GCF_023373465.1 Oncorhynchus keta
AGAGGGGAGGAGAGGGGGATGCAGGGAGCCAGGGGAGAGGAGGGGGATACAGGGAGCCAGGGGAGAGGAGGGGGATAGATGGAGAGGGGAGAGGAGGGGGATACAGGGAGCCAGGGGACAGGAGAGAGGAGAGAGGTTGATAGAGGGAGAGGGGAGAGGAGGGGGATACAGGGAACCAGGGGAGAGGAGGGGGATAGATGGAGAGGGGAGAGGAGGGGGATACAGGGAGCCAGGGGAGAGGAGGGGGATACAGGGAGCCAGGGGAGAGGAGGGGGATAGATGGAGAGGGGAGAGGAGGGGGATACAGGGAGCCAGGGGACAGGAGAGAGGAGAGAGGTTGATAGAGGGAGAGGGGAGAGGAGGGGGATACAGGGAACCAGGGGAGAGGAGGGGGATAGATGGAGGGGGGGGAGGAGGGGGATACAGGGAGCCAGGGGACAGGGGAGAGGAGAGAGGTTGATAGAGGGAGAGGGGAGAGGAGGGGGATACAGGGAGCCAGGGGAGAGGGGGATAGAGGGAGAGGGGAGAGGAGGGGGATACAGGGAGCCAGGGGAGAGGGGGGGATAGAGGGAGAGGGGAGAGGAGGGGGATACAGGGGTACGGGACCATCACACCACAAAAAGGAACATCACTTGGCGAGGAACAAAGAGAGGCAGGAGTTTGTCATTTCATCTTAACCCCCCTTTCTCCCTGATTCATCCCCCTCTACCCTTCCACCCCTCCATTTCTCATGGGACTTGATCCCCCTGTCATTAACAAAGGATGGCTCGCTGACAGAATGGATGCTAGATCAGCTAGTGGCTAGCGGCTAACAGAAGTTAGCATGGTGATTATTAATATGATGCTGAAGGAAAGTCATTCTCCAGAATGATGCCCTTTGATGCTCTGATCTGATTTCATTTGATGTAATGATGTAATTACAGGTTTGTTTATGTGGCTGAAAATATGAGCATCACTTTGAGCCCTTGAAATCATCTGACATTGAAATTAGTGGCAGAAAGTTTCTCCTTGACTTCTTCCACAGGTTGTTGTGTTACAAAGTGGGATTCAAATGGATTTCATTGTTATTTTTTGTCAATGATCTACACAAAATACTCTGTAATTTCAAAGTGGAAGAAAACATCTCTTCTTTTCTTTAAGATGAATGAGGATAAAAAGCTATAATGTGTCTTGATTAGATAAGTATTCTACCCCCTGAGTCAATACATGTTAGAATCCCATTTGACAGCAATTACAGCTGTGAGTCTTTCTGGGTATTTCTCTAAGAGTTTTCCACACCTGGACTGTACAATTTCTGCCCATTATTATTTTTTAAGCTCTTCAAGCTCTGTCAAGTTGATTGTTGATCATTGCTAGACAGTCCTTTTCAAGTCTTGCCATACATTTTCAAGACGATTTAAGTCAAAACTGTAACTCGGCCACTCAGGAACATTCAATGTTGTCTTGATAAGCAACTCCAGTGTAAATTTGGCTTTACGTTTTAGGTTATTGTCCTGCTGAAAGGTGAATGTATCTCCCAGTGTCTGTTGGAAACAGACTCAACCAAGTTTTCCTCTAGGATTTAGCCTTTAGCTTTGGCTCGATTCCGTTTATTTTTATGGTAAAAACAACTCCCTAGTCGTTGCTGATGACGAGCATACCCATAACGTGATCCCGCCAGAACCGTGAAAATATCACGAGTGGAACTCAGTGATGTGTTGGATTTGCCCCAAACATAATGTTTTGTATTTAGGACAAAAAGTTCATTTATTTGCCACATTTTCTGCAGCATTACTTTAGCGCCTCATTGCAAACAAGCTGCATGTTTTGGAATATTTGTATTCCGTACAGACGTCCTTGTTTTCACTCTGTAACTACAATGTTGTTGATCCATCCCCAGTGTTCTCCTGTCACAGCCATTAAACTCTGTAACTGTTTTAGAGTCACCATTGTCTTCATGGTGAAATCCCTGAGCGGTTTCCTTCCTCTCCGGCAACTGAGTTAGGAAGGACTCCTGTATCTTTGTTGTGACTGGGTGTATTGACACACCACCCAAAGTGTAATTAATAACGTCACCATGCTCAAAGGGATATTCAATGTCTGTTATTATTTTTTTCACCCATCTACCAGTAGGTGCCCTTCTTTGCGAGGCTTTGGAAAACCTCCCTGGTCTTTGTGGTTGAATCTGTACTTGAAATTCACTGCTCGACCTTCCATATAATTGTATATGTGGGGTACATAGAAAATCATGTTAAACACTATTATTGCACACAGAGTGAGTCCATGCCATTTATTATGTGACTTGTTAAGCACATTTTTTATCCTATTTAGATTTCCCGTAAAAGGGGTTGAATACTTGTTGACTTTTCATTTTTGATTTTAAAAAATCCACTTTGACATTGTTGGGTATTGTGCTTTATATCAGTTGCACAAAATCGAAATGTAATACAAAAGGTCAAGGGGTGAAGGCACTGTATGTCACAACACATGTAAACATATGAGTCATGACAGTGTTATGAAAAGTTATGTATATGCCATTTGCTTTTATCCAAAGCAACTTACAGTCATGTGTGACGTATCCCGGGGATCGAACCCACTACCCTGGCGTTACAAGCACCATGCTCTACCAACTGAGCTACAGACATATAACGCCAATCGCGAAAGCTAGTCATCCCGGGGTCCAACATATCTCGCCTAGATATTAATGCAGAGAAAACGGAATGATTTGAATGTATGCACAAACGATTTTACGCTAGTCCCCTCATATAAAGCTATCAAGGTATCGATAGGAATGAACTTGAACTAAAACCTTCCTTAACTCTAGTCCTGATCAATAACCAATCGATGGAAGTTAATCGTGCCTCCGTCAGACCTCTTTACTCTGCTCTTTATGTCTCTCTCTCTCTCTCTCTCTCTCTCTCTCTCTCTCTCTCTCTCTCTCTCTCTCTCTCTCTCTCTCTCTCTCTCTCTCTCTCTCTCTCTCTCTCTCTCTCGCTCTCTCTCTCATTATCGGACTAGCCTGTATAAAGCATTCCTCCTGTAATTGATTTTAACCATTAGGTGCTCAGTGAATAGATAGTGAATAGATAAGTAGAGACCAAATAGTCGATTACCCAGCAAGAGGGAGCTGATCTGACGTGCTGCTGTTTCCAGACACACATACACACACACACACACACACACACACACATACATAGGCCAGGCAGCACATTGCGATTGACCTCCTCTCGGTTCATCCAGCTTAGTCCTGTGCAGAGTAATCCTTAATGCTATGAAACAGACCTGATAGAAAGAAACTTACTAGTTCAGGATTAACTCTGCTTTGTATCAGCACGTTTAGTTCAATGATTGTTTTTATTTGAATTGTTCCAGAGGATACTGCCTCTATAAAAGCATTCACTCTGAGCGATAGAGAGAGACAGATGGCCAATGTTCTTGTTGTTACTCTCTCACTTCTCTTAAATTTTATACTAGCAACAGTAATATACAGCATTCATATTTTATTTTAAGCCAATGTCGCATGAATGACTCAATTTTTTTTTGGAGATAGAGTTTCTAAAGCTACAGCACACACACACACACACACACACACACACACACACACACACACACACACACACACACACACACACACACACACACACACACACACACACACACACACACACACACACACACACACACACACACACACACACACACACACACACACACACACTCCATGAGTTATATTTCTTGCGGACCTCTCTCTCCCTCTCCAGCTCCCTCTCTCTCTCAATTCAATTCAATTCAATTCAATTCAAGGGCTTTATTGGCATGGGAAACATGTGTTAACATTGCCAAAGCAAGTGAGGTAGACAACATACAAAGTGAATATATAAAGTGAAAAACAACAAAAATTAACAGTAAACATTACACATACAGGAGTTTCAAAACAATAAAGACATTACAAATGTCATATTATATACAGTGCCTTGCGAAAGTATTCGGCCCCCTTGAACTTTGCGACCTTTTGCCACATTTCAGGCTTCAAACATTAACATATAAAACTGTATTTTTTTGTGAAGAATCAACAACAAGTGGGACACAATCATGAATTGGAACGACATTTATTGGATTTTTCAAACTTTTTTAACAAATCAAAAACTGAAAAATTGTGCGTGCAAAATTATTCAGCCCCCTTAAGTTAATACTTTGTAGCGCCACCTTTTGCTGTGATTACAGCTGTAAGTCGCTTTGGGTATGTCTCTATCAGTTTTGCACATCGAGAGACTGACATTTTTTCCCATTCCTCCTTGCAAAACAGCTCGAGCTCAGTGAGGTTGGATGGAGAGCATTTGTGAACAGCAGTTTTCAGTTGTTTCCACAGATTCTCGATTGGATTCAGGTCTGGACTTTGACTTGGCCATTCTAGCACCTGGATATGTTTATTTTTGAACCATTCCATTGTAGATTTTGCTTTATGTTTTGGATCATTGTCTTGTTGGAAGACAAATCTCCGTCCCAGTCTCAGGTCTTTTGCAGACTCCATCAGGTTTTCTTCCAGAATGGTCCTGTATTTGGCTCCATCCATCTTCCCATCAATTTTAACCATCTTCCCTGTCCCTGCTGAAAAAAAGCAGGCCCAAACCATGATGCTGCCACCACCATGTTTGACAGTGGGGATGGTGTGTTCAGGGTGATGGGCTGTGTTGCTTTTACGCCAAACATAACGTTTTGCATTGTTGCCAAAAAGTTCAATTTTGGTTTCATCTGACCAGAGCACCTTCTTACACATGTTTGGTGTGTCTCCCAGGTGGCTTGTGGCAAACTTTAAACAACACTTTTTATGGATATCTTTAAGAAATGGCTTTCTTCTTGCCACTCTTCCATAAAGGCCAGATTTGTGCAATATACGACTGATTGTTGTCCTATGGACAGAGTCTCCCACCTCAGCTGTAGATCTCTGCAGTTCATCCAGAGTGATCATGATTGGGGATCATATTTAGGTAGCCATTTTCCCATTGTGCTTTGTGGGATCTTGTCTATGTATAGTTGCCTGTAAGCATTATATTAGCTTCACGTTTCGTTTGTTCATTTTGCTGTTTTGTTTTTTAAGGTTTTCTATTCCAAAATAAAGGATGGAAACATACCACGCTGCATCTTGGTCCACTTCTTATAACGAACGTGACACACACAAACAAACAAACAAACATACACACATACAAACAGACACACACATGCAGTTGAAGTCGGAAGTTTACATACAGTTAGATTGGAGTCATTAAAACTCGTTTTTCAACCGCTCCACAAATTTATTTTTAACAAACTATAGTTTTGGCAAGTCGGTTAGGACATCTACTTTGTGCATGACACAGGTAATTTTTCCAACAATTGTTAACAGACAGATTATTTCACTTATAATTCACTGTATCACAATTCCAGTAGGTCAGAAGTTTACATACACAAAGTTGACTGTGCCTTTAAACAGCTTAGAAAATTCCAGAAAATTATGTCATGGCTTTAGAAGCTTCTGATAAGCTAATTGTCATCATCTGAGTCAATTGGAGGTGTGCCTGTGGATGTATTTCAAGGCCTACCTTCAAACTCAGTGCCTCTTTGCTTGACATAATGGGAAAATCAAAAGAACTCAGCCAAGACCTCAGAAAAAATATTATAGACCTCCATAAGTCTGGTTCATTCTTGGGTGCAATTTACAACCACCTGAAGGTACCACGTTCATCTGTACAAACAATAGTATAGTACGCAAGTATAAACACAATGGGACCACACACCCGTCATACCGCTCAGGAAGGAGGCGCGTTCTGTCTCCTACAGATGAACGTACGTTGGTACGAAAAGTGCAAATCAATCCCAGAACAACAGCAAAGGACCTTGTGAAGATGCTGGAGGAAACAAGCACAAAAGTATCTATATCCACAGTAAAACGAGTCCTATATCGACATAACCTGAAACGCTCAGCAAGGAAGAAGCCACTGCTCCAAACCCGCCATAAAAAAAGCCAGACTTCGGTTTGCAACTGCACATGGGGACAAAGATCGTACTTTTTGGAAAATGCCCTCTGGTCTGATGAAACAAAAATAGAACTGTTTGGCCATAATGACCATCGTTATGTTTGGAGGAAAAAGGAGGAGGCTTGCAAGCTGAAGAACCTCATCCCAACCGTGAAGCACGGGGGTGGCAGCATTATGTTGTGGAGGTGCTTTGCTGCAGAAGGGACTGGTGCACTTCACAAAATAGATGGCGGCATGAGGAAGGAAAATGATGTGGATATATTGAAGCAACATCTCAAGATATCAGTCAGGATGTTAAAGCTTGGTCGCAAATGAGTCTTCCAAATGGACAATGACCCCAAGCGTACTTCCAAAGTTGTGGCAAAATGGCTTAAGGACAACAAAGTCAATGTATTGGAGTGGCCATCGTAAAGCCCTGACCTCAATCCTATAGACAATGTGTGAGCAGAACTGAAAAAGCGTGTGCGAGCAAGGAGGCCTACAAACCTGATTCAGTTACACCAGCACTGTCAGGAGGAATGGGCCAAAACTCACCCAACTTATTGTGGCAAGCTTGTGGAAGGCTACCCGAAACGTTTGACCCAAGTTCAACAATTTAAAGGCAATGCTACCAAATACTAATTGAGTATTGAGTGTATGTAAACTTCTGACCCACTGGGAATGTGATGAAAGAAATAAAAGCTGAATAAATCATTCTCTCTACTATTATTCTGGCATTTCACATTCTTAAAATAAAGTGGTGATCCTAACTGACCTAAGACAGGGAATTTTTACTGGGATTAAATGTCAGGAATTGTGAAAAACTGAGTTAAAATGTATTTGGCTTAGGTGTATGTAAACTTCAGACTTCAACTGTATCTTTCAGGGGTGACGTAAGTATATCTGACACATAGGGGCAGAGGTCAATCTGAAGTTCACAGCTTTTTGACCCCATGACCCTCCTCTAGAAAACATAAATTCCCACTCCAGCTAGCTGGCAGACGTATCAAACTCAGGCAGGTTATATACAGCCCATAGAATGATAATGAGTCATACTATGGACTTAAAAGCTGTGTCTGTTCAGCTAATTCTACTAATATGTTAGAGCCAGCAACACTGAATTTGCCTTGTGCTATATCTACTATTAGTTAGTCATATGTAGAATGTCCTAGATAAACCATATTTAAAAATATTAACACCATCTTAGTGTGTTGAAGATGTTTCATTTGCATATCTCCTCAACCTTTCAGCCTAATCCCTGGGTTGACAGAGAGACAGCAGAGCGCCCGCACACACACGCGCACACACACGCTAGTGAAGATTCTGGTCAGCAGAGCAATCTCCCCTTGTCTGTGTAATGGACTTGTATTTACATTAAGGAGATTTAGACTGAGGACTCCAACACTTAGATCCCATTACACTTCCTGACCTGCCCATTAGGCCTAGGAGCTCTGCTTGTCTTCACTACCAGGTGACAAAGACCAGAGGACAGGGAGGAGAGGCCTATACATATGCCTTAGACGAGGCTACAGATTGCCGATGCATTCAATCTTCTGTGAATGTCTAGTTGTCTGCTGGTCTTAGTGATACAACTGCTAACAAACCACACTTTCCATCTGTGTGTTCTGGATACAGAGAGAACAGTGTCGCCTGGAGAACTATTTACTAATTGCACATTCCTACGGCAGAAAAGGAGAGGATTGTCTCCCCAACCCGTCGCATGGTTTCACTTAGCAGGAAACAAAAGGTGCTGAGAACAAGATAGTCAGCTCTAAGCTGAATTACAGTAGGCTGGATTCTTGGGAGAAAAACAACTACATGACTGAACTCAAGAGGCTAACTCAAAATGTCTGACAGTCTGGTTTCTTTATGCAGCTAGTAATCCATCTCAGTTGTACTCGCACACACTTAAACACACTTTCTCTCTCACCCACACCGTACCCTCACACACAGAGACACACAACCCCCCCACGCCACCTAACTCCATCTGATATGGCTGCTTTGCATACACACTCCTCTAAAACCCTGTTCTTTCATCCTCCCTCCTTCCTCTCTACACGACTCTACAGTAATAGTCCCCTATTGGCATCCTATTAACTACAGGGACGTCTGTGTGTGTGTGTGTGTCTGTGTGTGTGTCTGTGTGTCAAGAGATAATTTAACTGGTGTGTGTTCATTCTCTGCTGACACAATAAGAGCAGCTCTTCAGCTGCTGATTTGCATATTCCAACAGACATTTCAAACGTTACCCCCCTCCCACCCCACACACACACACACAGACTCCCTGAACCCCGTCCCCTCACACACACTCCCTGAACCCCGTCCCCCTCACACACACTCCCTGAACCCCGTCCCCCTCACACACACTCCCTGCCCCCCGTCCCCCTCACACACACTCCCTGAACCCCGTCCCCCTCACACACACTCCCTGAACCCCGTCCCCCTCACACACACTCCCTGCCCCCCGTCCCCCTCACACACACTCCCTGCCCGCCCTCCCCCTTCCTTTTTAGGATGGCACGCTTGATGCTCCACTTTGTACAATGGGCAAATGCATGCTATTGTGTGCAAGAATCACTTTCTCAATGCCTTTCTTCTCCTACCTACTTCTCACTCTCCGAAACAGAGAGACACTTGCACGCACAGACCAACAAACACAGATACACACCGGCAAACAGGTAGCAGTGCTATCGTATGGAGCTCCTAGCTGATAGCCCCTAACTCCTAGCTCCTTTCCTCCTATCTCCTAGCTCTTAGCTCTAGTGTTTGCCCAGGTCTGGCAGGCTGTGTAAAGGAAGGACATTGTTTTCCTGTGAAAAGGCTTTAGCCCCGGTCTGCATACCAGCCACCACTCAACATACCAGCGGACACTTTGAAGATTACTCCAATGTTTGCCTTTGTTCCCCCCACAGAGAGAGGGAGAGAGAGAGAGAGAGAGAGAGAGAGAGAGAGAGAGAGAGAGAGAGAGAGAGAGAGAGAGAGAGAGAGAGAGAGAGAGAGAGAGAGAGAGAGAGAGAGAGAGAGGGAGGGGGAGAGAGAGAGAGAGGGGGGGGGAGAGAGAGAGAGAGAGAGAGAGAGGGAGAAGGAGAGAGAGAGAGAGAGAGAGAGATATGGAGGGGGGGAGAGAGAGAGAGATGGAGGGAGGGGGGAGAGAGAGAGAGATGGAGGGAGGGGGAGTGAGAGAGAGAGAGAGAGAGAGATAGAGAGAGGGAGGGGGAGAGAGAGAGAGAGAGGGAGGGGGAGAGAGAGAGAGAAATGTGAGAAGGTATGACAGACAGAGAGTAGGAGAGAGAGAGAGAGAGAGAGAGAGAGAGAGAGAGAGAGAGAGAGAGAGAGAGAGAGAGAGAGAGAGAGAGGATGGAGGGAGGGTGGGGGAGAGAGAGGAGAGACAGAGAGAGAGAGAGAGAGAGAGAGAGAGAGAGAGAGAGAGAGAGAGAGAGAGAGAGAGGGAGGGGAGAGAGAGAGAGAGAGAGAGAGGGAGAGGGAGGGAGGGGAGAGAGAGAGAGGGAGGGGGAGAGAGAGCGAGATAGAGAGAGAGAGAGAAATGCGAGAAGGTATGACAGACAGAGAGTAGGAGAGAGAGAGAGAGAGAGAGAGAGAGAGAGAGAGAGGGAGAGAGGGAGAGAGAGAGAGACGGAGAGAGAGAGCGAGAGAGAGAGGGAGAGGGAGAAATGCGAGAAGGTATGACAGACAGAGAGAGAGAGAGAGAGAGGGAGGGAGGGAGGGAGGGAGGGAGGGAGGGAGGGAGTGAGGGAAAATTATTCAGCCCCTTTACTTTCAGTGCAGCAAACTCTCTCCAGAAGTTCAGTGAGGATCTCTGAATGATCCAATGTTGACCTAAATGACTAATGATGATAAATACAATCCACCTGTGTGTAATCAAGTCTCTGTATAAATGCACCTGCACTGTGATAGTCTCAGAGGTCCGTTAAAAGCGCAGAGAGCATCATGAAGAACAAGGAACACACCAGGCAGGTCTGAGATACTGTTGTGAAGAAGTTTAAAGCCGGATTTGGATACAAAAAGATTTCCCAAGGAGCACTGTGCAAGCGCTAATATTGAAATGGAAGGAGTATCAGACCACTGCAAATCTATCAAGACCTGGCCGTCCCTCTAAACTTTCAGCTCATACAAGGAGAAGACTGATCAGAGATGCAGCCAAGAGGCCCATGATCACTCTGGATGAACTGCAGAGATCTACAGCTGAGGTGGGAGACTCTGTCCATAGGACAACAATCAGTCGTATATTGCACAAATCTGGCCTTTATGGAAGAGTGGCAAGAAGAAAGCCATTTCTTAAAGATATCCATAAAAAGTGTTGTTTAAAGTTTGCCACAAGCCACCTGGGAGACACACCAAACATGTGTAAGAAGGTTCTCTGGTCAGATGAAACCAAAATTGAACTTTTTGGCAACAATGCAAAACGTTATGTTTGGCGTAAAAGCAACACAGCCCATCACCCTGAACACACCATCCCCACTGTCAAACATGGTGGTGGCAGCATCATGGTTTGGGCCTGCTTTTCTTCAGCAGGGACAGGGAAGATGGTTAAAATTGATGGGAAGACCTGATGGAGTCTGCAAAAGACCTGAGACTGGGACGGAGATTTGTCTTCCAACAAGACAATGATCTAAAACATAAAGCAAAATCTACAATGGAATGGTTCAAAAATAAACATATCCAGGTGTTAGAATGGCCAAGTCAAAGTCCAGACCTGAATCCAATTGAGAATCTGTGGAAACAACTGAAAACTGCTGTTCACAAATGCTCTCCATCCAACCTCACTGAGCTCGAGCTGTTTTGCAAGGAGGAATGGGAAAAAATGTCAGTCTCTCGATGTGCAAAACTGATAGAGACATACCCCAAGCGACTTACAGCTGTAATCACAGCAAAAGGTGGCGCTACAAAGTATTAACTTAAGGGGGCTGAATAATTTTGCACGCACAATTTTTCAGTTTTTGATTGGTTAAAAAAGTTTGAAATATCCAATAAATGTCGTTCCACTTCATGACTGTGTCCCACTTGTTGTTGATTCTTCACAAAGAAATACAGTTTTATATCTTTATGTTTGAAGCCTGAAATGTGGCAAAAGGTCACAAAGTTCAAGGGGGCCGAATACTTTCGCAAGGCACTGTAAACAGCTGCCTCTGATTGGGAACCATACTAGGCCAACATAGAAATACAATTCACCTAGATTACCCACCCTTAAATCACATCCCGACCTAACCAACATAAAGAATAAAAACTCTCTATGGTCAGGGTGTGACAGGGCGTGATGTGTGTGTGTGTGTGTGTGTGTGTGTGTGTGTGTGTGTGTGTGTGTGTGTGTGTGTGTGTGTGTGTGTGTGTGTGTGTGTGTGTGTGTGTGTGTGTGTGTTGTCAGAGTAAGTGACTTTGTATGTTGTCAGGGTGAGTGACTTTGTATGTTGTCAGAGTGAGTGACTGTGTATGTTGTCAGGGTGAGTGACTTTCTGTACATGTTGTCAGGTTGAGTGACTCTGTATATGTTGTCAGGGTGAGTGACTGTGTATGTTGTCAGAGTAAGTAACTGTGTATGTTGTCAGAGTGAGTGACTGTGTATGTTGTCAGGGTGACTGACTGTGTATGTTGTCAGAGTGAGTGACTGTGTATGATGTCAGGGTGAGTGACTGTGTATGTTGTCAGAGTGAGTGACTGTGTATGTTGTCAGGGTGGGTGACTTTCTGTATATGTTGTCAGGGTGAGTGACTGTGTATGTTGTCAGGGTGACTGACTGTGTATGTTGTCAGAGTGAGTGACTGTGTATGTTGTCAGGGTGACTGACTGTGTATGTTGTCAGAGTGAGTGACTGTGTATGTTGTCAGGGTGAGTGACTGTGTATGTTGTCAGAGTGAGTGACTGTGTATGTTGTCAGTGTGAGTGACTGTGTATGTTGTCAGGGTGAGTGTGTATGTTGTCAGAGTGACTTTCTGTATATGTTGTCAGGTTGAGTGACTGTGTATGTTGTCAGAGTGAGTGACTTTGTATGTTGTCAGGGTGAGTGACTTTCTGTATATATTGTCAGGGTGAGTGACTGTGTATGTTGTCAGAGTGAGTGACTTTGTATGTTGTCAGGATGAGTGACTTTCTGTATATGTTGTCAGGGTGAATGACTGTGTATGTTGTCAAGGTGAGTGACTTTGTATGTTGTCAGGGTGAGTGACTTTCTGAATATGTTGTCAGGGTGAGTGACTGTGTATGTTGTCAGTGTGAGTGACTATCAGTATATGTTGTCAGGGTGAGTGACTGTCTGTTTATGTTGTCAGGGGGAGGGACTGTCAGTGTCTGTTGTCAGGCTGAGCGACTGTGTATGTTGTCAGGGTGAGTGACTGTGTATGTTGTCAGAGTGAGTGACTGTGTATGTTGTCAGGGTGAGTGACTTTCTGTACATGGTGTCAGGGTGACTGACTATCAGTATATGTTGTCAGGGTGAGTGACTGTCAGCATATATTGTCAGGTTGAGTGACTGTCAGTGTATGTTGTCAGGGAGTGACTTTCTCTGTATGTTTTCAGGGTGAATGACTGTCAGTGTATGTTGTCCGGGTGAGTGACTCTCAGTGTATGTTGTCAGAGTGAGTGACTGTCTGTGTATGTTGTCAGGGTGAGTGACTCTCAGTGTATGTTGTCCGGGTGAGTGACTCTCAGTGTATGTTGTCAGAGTGAGTGACTGTCTGTGTATGTTGTCAGGGTGAGTGACTCTCAGTGTATGTTGTCAGGGTGAGTGACTGTCTGTGTATGTTGTCAGGGTGAGTGATCTCAGTGTATGTTGTCAGGGTGAGTGACTGTCTGTGTATGTTGTCAGGGTGAGTGATCTCAGTGTATGTTGTCAGGGTGAGTGACTCTCAGTGTATGTTGTCAGGGAGAGTGACTCTCAGTGTATGTTGTCAGGGTGAGTGACTGTCATTGTATGTTGTCAGCATGAGTGAATGTCTGTGTATGTTGTCAGGGTGAGTGACTGTCTGTATGTTGTCAGGGTGAGTGACTGTCATTGTATGTTGTCAGCATGAGTGAATGTCTGTGTATGTTGTCAGGGTGAGTGACTGTCTGTATGTTGTCAGGGTGAGTGACTGTCATTGTATGTTGTCAGCATGAGTGAATGTCTGTGTATGTTATAAGGGTGAGTGACTGTCTGTATGTTGTCAGGGTGAGTGACTGTCATTGTATGTTGTCAGCATGAGTGACTGTCATTGTATGTTGTCAGGGTGAGTGGCTGTCTGTGTATGTTGTCAGCATGAGTGACTGTCATTGTATGTTGTCAGGGTGAGTGACTGTGAAGTAGAGGACCGAGGAGATGGTCAACATGAGCTCAGAGACGAGGCTTAGAGAAATGACAGGTTTACAGAGATGTCGGACCGCTTGACGCACAAGCAACCATGGTACAGGGATTTTCATTTTGGACACACACACACACACACACACACACACACACACACACACACACACACACACACACACACACACACACACACACACACACACACACACACACACACACACACACAGACAGACAGACAGACAGACAGACAGACAGACAGACAGACAGACAGACAGACAGACAGACAGACAGACAGACAGACAGACAGACAGACAGACAGACAGACAGACAGACAGACAGACAGACAGACAGACAGACAGACAGACAGACAGACAGACAGACAGACAGACAGACAGACAGACAGACAGACAGACAGACAGACAGACAGACAGACAGACAGACAGACAGACAGACAGACAGACACAAACACACACCATGGGTGTGGTTGCTATATTATTCACAGATAACCGCAGCTCCCAGAATACTCCCATCAAGCCTCGTCAGAGAGAGAGAGGAGCTGCTGGATGGCCCAGCCAGTGAAAGAGTCATTGTGCTAATTAATTTGTTTAGCTTGGCGGCCATTTGCTAAAATGATTATTGTTATTACATGACCTGCGCTAAGCTAACCAGTTTGAGCCCTGCCCTGCACTGGACTGGCTGGAAGAGACAGAAGGATAAATAGGATAAGCAATTTATACATTCCTTTAGATTTGTGAAAGCAGGGGATAGAAAGAGAGAGTAATGTTTACTGTTATACCACTTTTCTTTATTATCTATTTCACTTTGACAATGCAAACATATGTTTCCCATGTCAATAAAGCCCTTAAATTGAATTGAATTGAGAGAGAGTGAGGGGAGAGAGGGGAGAGAGGGAGACAAAGAGTGAAAGAAAGGAGAGAGTGTGTGTGTGATTTTCGCATGTGTGTGTGTGTGAGAGCAGGTATGTGTGTGTAGCATTGGCATACCTCTCTCCAGCAGGAATGTTAGAGCTAGGTTGCTAGTGGGTCCATCCCCAGTGATATGGCATTACATCTATTGCTCCGGGGAACAGTGGTTACCGTTAACATGTGTTAGGGAGGGAGGGAGGGAGGGAGGGAGGGAGGGAGGGAGGGGGAGGGAGGGAGGGAGGGAGGGAGGGAGGGAGGGAGGGAGGGAGGGAGGGGGAGGGAGTGGCACTGATGGAATTATAAAATACTTTATTTTAATGAACAAACATGCTTTCGTTGAGTAGGTAGTTGTTTTTGAGTCCCCGACTGTCTATAGAATTACAGCGGAAACTGTCTGGGTTCCAAAAATTATACATTTCCCCAAAACTGCATTACCCCCCAAGTGAGCATTGCCCCAAAATTGCATTACCCCAACACTGCATTACCATAAAATTGCATTACCACAAAACTGCATTCCCACAAAACTGCATTACCTCAAACTGCATTACCCCCCTAAACTGCATTACCCCAAAACTGCTGACGGAAGGAGAGATAGAACCCAATACAGAGAGGGGGCAGAGAGAAGTTTGTCCATTTCAACACACATGTTATTAAGGCATAGCTGTGGTGTTGGTAGGTTCCAGGGTAGTTATACCAGGGGTTATTTTAGCTACAGTATGTGTTCAATAGTGTTTAACAACAGGGAAAAGTCATGTTGACATAGAATGTCCTCATTTTTCTTCTGGTTTAGGATGAAAACAGATGCTTCTTTCTCTTTGAAGGATTTTTTTTCTTTCATTTTACCAATGTAGGAATTTTGAGAGAGAGAGAGAAGTAAAAAACGACTTGTGAAACGCTGTCCTCTATCTTATTAAGTATTCTGTTAATGAGGCTGTTTTGTCACAGAGGAAAGAACAGATGAATCAGAAATAGCAACATGCGACAGGAGAGGAGGATGAGGGAGAGGACTGGAGAGGAGGATGAGGGAGAGGACTGGAGGGGAGGATGAGGGAGAGGACTGGAGAGGAGGATGAGGGAGAGGACTGGAGAGGAGGATGAGGGAGAGGACTGGAGAGGAGGATGAGGGAGAGGACTGGAGAGGAGGATGAGGGAGAGGACTGGAGAGGAGGATGAGGGAGAGGACTGGAGAGGAGGATGAGGGAGAGGACTGGAGAGGAGGATGAGGGAGAGGACTGGAGAGGAGGATGAGGGAGAGGACTGGAGAGGAGGATGAGGGAGAGGACTGGAGAGGAGGATGAGGGAGAGGACTGGAGAGGAGGATGAGGGAGAGGACTGGAGAGGAGGATGAGGGAGAGGACTGGAGAGGAGGATGAGGGAGAGGACTGGAGAGGAGGATGAGGGAGAGGACAGGAGAGGAGGATGAGGGAGAGGACTGGAGAGGAGGATGAGGGAGAGGACTGGAGAGGAGGATGAGGGAGAGGACAGGAGAGGAGGATGAGGGAGAGGACTGGAGAGGAGGATGAGGGAGAGGACTGGAGAGGAGGATGAGGGAGAGGACTGGAGAGGAGGATGAGGGAGAGGACTGGAGAGGAGGATGAGGGAGAGGACTGGAGAGGAGGATGAGGGAGAGGACTGGAGAGGAGGATGAGGGAGAGGACTGGAGAGGAGGATGAGGGAGAGGACTGGAGAGGAGGATGAGGGAGAGGACTGGAGAGGAGGATGAGGGAGAGGACAGGAGAGGAGGATGAGGGAGAGGACTGGAGAGGAGGATGAGGGAGAGGACTGGAGAGGAGGATGAGGGAGAGGACAGGAGAGGAGGATGAGGGAGAGGACTGGAGAGGAGGATGAGGGAGAGGACTGGAGAGGAGGATGAGGGAGAGGACTGGAGAGGAGGATGAGGGAGAGGACTGGAGAGGAGGATGAGGGAGAGGACTGGAGAGGAGGATGAGGGAGAGGACTGGAGAGGAGGATGAGGGAGAGGACTGGAGAGGAGGATGAGGGAGAGGACTGGAGAGGAGGATGAGGGAGAGGACTGGAGAGGAGGATGAGGGAGAGGAGGATGAGGGAGAGGACTGGAGAGGAGGATGAGGGAGAGGACTGGAGAGGAGGATGAGGGAGAGGACTGGAGAGGAGGATGAGGGAGAGGACTGGAGAGGAGGATGAGGGAGAGGACTGGAGAGGAGGATGAGGGAGAGGACTGGAGAGGAGGATGAGGGAGAGGACAGGAGAGGAGGATGAGGGAGAGGACTGGAGAGGAGGATGAGGGAGAGGACTGGAGAGGAGGATGAGGGAGAGGACTGGAGAGGAGGATGAGGGAGGGGTGAAAGGTGTTTTGTAAACATCCAAGTCTGCATAAATAAATAAACTATTTCTGCCAGAGAAGAAACACACACACACACATACACACACACCCTTCCCTGGGATTTGAGGAAAGGAAACAAGGGGTGGGTTGTAGATTTGACAGGTACGAAGCTCCCCTGTGCATTGGTTTGGTGAGGTGTGTGTGTGTGTGTGTGTGTGTGTGTGTGTGTGTGTGTGTGTGTGTGTGTGTGTGTGTGTGTGTGTGTGTGTGTGTGTGTGTGTGTGTGTGTGTGTGTGTGTGTGTGTGTGTGTGTGTGTGGAGGTGGGGGGGGTCCAGTGTCTGGTGCTTGACAAATGATTGGGAGTCCCCTGTGTTGTAATTTGCATTGTTTGTCACTGCACCTCCCTTCGCCCCACCGTCAACACACACCACACACACGGTGGAAAAGAGAGATATTTCGTACTGGCATCTTGAGGGGCACCATGGGACCTATCGTTAGTAGAATCTGATTGGTCCTTGGAGAGCACTGCAGCTCTAACCCTGTTGGTTGTTTGCCAAAAACACTCATCCACACACACCCAGCCCAGAAAGTCACTCACCCTGTGTGTGTGTGTGTGTGTGTGTGTGTGTGTGTGTGTGTGTGTGTGTGTGTGTGTGTGTGTGTGTGTGTGTGTGTGTGTGTGTGTGTGTGTGTGTGTGTGTGTGTGTGTGTGTGTGTGTGTGTGTGTGTGTGTGTGTGTGTGTGTGTGTGTGTAATGGTTCCTAAAGTCTGGTACCACTAGATCCGCTCGTCTCTGACTCCATAAATCCAGAATCCGCCAACTGTCTCTCTCTCTGTCTGTTTCTCTCTCTCTGTCTGTCTGTCTCTCTCTCTCAATTCAATTCAATTCAATTCAAGGGCTTTATTGGCATGGGAAACATGTGTTAACATTGCCAAAGCAAGTGAGGTAGACAACATACAAAGTGAATATATAAAGTGAAAAACAACAAAAATTAACAGTAAACATTACACATACAACAGTTTCAAAACAGTAAAGACATTACAAATGTCATATTATATATATATATATATATATATATACACAATGTACAAATAATTAAAGGACACAAGATAAAATAAATAAGCATAAATGTCTCTCTATCTATCTCTGTATTTTTCTCACTCACTCTCTCTCTCTCTCACTCTCTCTCTCTCTCTCTCTCTCTCTCTCTCTGTCTCTCTATCTATCTCTCTCTCTCTGTCTCTCTATCTATCTATCTATCTATCTATCTCTCTCTCTCTCTCTCTCTCTCTCTCTCTCTCTCTCTCTCTGTCTCTCTCTATATCTCTCTCTCTCTCTCTCTGTATCTCTCTCTCTCTCTCTCTCTCTCTCTCTCTCTCTCTCTCTCTGTATCTCTCTCTCTGTCTGTCTGTCTGTCTGTCTGTCTGTCTGTCTGTCTGTCTGTCTGTCTGTCTGTCTGTCTCTCTCTCTCTCTCTCTCTCTCTCTCTCTCTCTGTCTCTCTGTATCTCTCTCTGTATCTCTCTCTCTCTATGTCTGTCTCTCTCTCTCTCTCACTCTCTCTCTCTCTCTCTCTGTCTCTCTCTCTGTCTCTCTCTCTGTTTCTCTCTCTCTGTCTCTCTGTCTGTCTGTCTCTCTCTCTCACTCTGTCTCCCTGTCGGTTTCTCTCTGTCTCTCTCTCTGTCTCTGTCTATCTCTCTCTCTCTTTGTCTCTGTCTCTGTCTATCTCTCTCTCTCTCTCTCTCTCTCTGTCTCTCTCTATATCTCTCTCTCTCTCTCTCTGTATCTCTCTCTCTCTCTCTCTCTCTCTCTCTCTCTCTCTCTCTCTCTGTATCTCTCTCTCTCTGTCTGTCTGTCTGTCTGTCTGTCTGTCTGTCTGTCTGTCTGTCTGTCTGTCTGTCTGTCTGTCTGTCTGTCTGTCTCTCTCTCTCTCTCTCTCTCTCTGTCTCTCTGTATCTCTCTCTGTATCTCTCTCTCTCTATGTCTGTCTCTCTCTCTCTCTCTCTCTCTCTCTCTCTCTCTGTCTCTCTCTCTGTCTCTCTCTCTGTCTCTCTCTCTCTGTCTCTCTGTCTGTCTGTCTCTCTCTCTCACTCTGTCTCCCTGTCGGTTTCTCTCTGTCTCTCTCTCTGTCTCTGTCTATCTCTCTCTCTCTTTGTCTCTGTCTCTGTCTATCTCTGTCTCTCTCTCTTTGTCTCTGTCTCTGTCTCTCTGTCTCTGTCTCTCTATCAATTCAATTCAAGGGGCTTTATTGGCATGGGTAACATGTGTTAACATTGCCAAAGCAAGTGAGATAGATAATATACAAAGGTGAAATGAATAATAAAAGTAAACAGTAAACATTACACTCACAGGAGTTTCAAAAGAATAAAGACATTACAAATGTCATATTACGTATATATACAGTGTTCTATCTATCTCTGTCTCTGTCTCTCTCTCTGTCTGTCTCTCTCTCTGTCTCTCTCTCTCTGTCTCCCTGTCTGTTTCTCTCTCTGTCTCTCTCTCTCTCTCTCTCTCTCTCTCTCTCTCTCTCTCTCTCTCTCTCTCTCTGTCTCTGTCTCTCTCTCTCCGTCTCCCTGTTTGTTTCTCTCTCTCTCTCTCTCTCTCTCTCTCTCTCTGTCTCTGTCTCTCTCTCTCCGTCTCCCTGTCTGTTTCTCTGTCTGTCTCTCTCTCTGTCTCCCTCGTCTGTTTCTCTCTGTCTCTCTTTCTATCTCTCTGTCTATCTCTTTCTCCGTCTCCCTGTCTGTTTCTCTCTCTGTCTCTCTCACAATCTATCTCTGTCTCTGTCTCTCTCTATCAGTCTCCCTGTCTGTTTCTCTCTCTGTCTCTATCTCAATCTATCTCTGTCTCTCTCTGTCTCTCTCTTTGTCTCTCTGTCTGTTTCTCTCTCTGTTTCTCTCTCTGTCTCTCTCTCTCTTGTCTCGCTGTCTGTTTCTCTCTCTGTCTCTCTCTCTGTCACTCTCTCTATATATCTCTGTCTCTCTCTCTCCCCACCGCCTGCCTGACTGTCTCTGCCAGAGACGACCATTAAACGGAAAAGAGAAAACTATTTTACTTCTGGTCTTAAATAAATGCACAGGAATTTGCTGATGGAGATTTAAATTAATATTTCTAAAAGGATAAAGCAGATTCAGATTTGTCTCTTTTCAATGTAGAAACCTACTAACTACTCAAGACTGTTGAGTCCTTTTACGAGAAGAGAAGAGAATGGATGTGTTGTTATGATTACTATCCAAGCCGGGCGAAGCTTAAAGGTATATTATAATGTCTAGCGTTAAGCTGAAAGTCTTGGCTCAAAAGGGAACTCAATGTATCTACCGTCTCAGAGAACTCTGAGAATGAGATTTATAATTTCCTGCATATTTCTGCATGTACTCCTCAAGCACACACACACTGACACACACACTGACACACACACGATAACGGTAGTCAGAAATAGTTTGAATTAAGTGAGAACAATATGAGTGGCTCTGTTGAAAGGAGTGTCACTCTGAAGCAGCAGAGTTTGGTCATCTGGCCTAGTTATTATAAATAGTATTGTCTGGGGTCGTCATGTACCACAGGACACCAGGTTGGGGTTAATTCCACTAATTCAATTCTATTTCAATTACAACTTCCTGTAAATTCCATTCAATTCAATTCAAATTCCAGCTCTGTCTTTACGTTGAGAGATAGTTCAATTCTTGTCAATTCCAAAGTTAGGTCAATTCCAACAATTCAATATGATCCCCAACAATTCCACAAATCTCAATTCAAATTCCCTTCCCGCTTTCAGGCTAATCGCGGTTCAGACAACCTAGCTATCTGGAAATATAGAAATACAAGCTGAAATTATTCAAATTTCATACAGCATTTGCAAACACATGCTAACACATGCACTCTACACACCAGTGGAGGCTGCTGAGGGGAGGACGGCTCATAACAATGGCTGGAATGGAGTGAATGGAACAGTATCAAACACATCAAAGACGTGGTTTCCATGCGGTTGATACCAGTCCATTGACTCCATTCCAGACATTGTTATGAGCCGTCCTATAATAATAATAATAATAATATATGCCATTTAGCTGACGCTTTTATCCAAAGCGACTTACAGTCATGTGTGCATACATTCTACGTATGGGTGGTCCCGGGAATCGAACCCACTACCCTGCAGAACACACGGACATGTTGTTGTCTTCATCATGGCTCACAACAAGATGGCCGTCTGCTGGGTTCTTTCTTTGTGTGTCTCCCTCTGTACTCTCTGAAAAGCAGGGGAAGAATTAGTATTTCTTATGTATGGTGTTTGGTTGCAGAGGGACATAAAGAGAGACAAAAAGAGACAGAAAGAAAGAGGTTAGTGTCTCGGTGTGGCCTTGCAGAATGTTAGCTGTGCTCTCTGAGCGTGTCTGTCTACACAGGCAGAAAAGGAGGCCTCTCTTTCACAGAGAAACAAAGATAGCTGTAATTAATGACCGTGAGCGCTGGCCAGCACTCTGTGTGCGTGCATGCGGCTTTCTTCTGACAACTCCGACTTAATTAAAACTTAAGACCCCTGAAAGGGCCCCTGACTGCCACGGACATCCCACTGCCTCGTGAGAAAAACCTTGTACGTTTCTTTTTCTGAAAAAACAAAGACCACGAGAAAGAGAGAAGGGGGGGTGATGTGCGTTAGATATGTGGCTAATCCTTAGTAGTCAGGTTTCTCTCTCTCTCTCTCTCTCTCTCTAACACACACCTGCAGCTTGACGGCATGTGTTCCCCTCTCTATATTCTATCAGAGGATCAGTTAATCAAGCTTCTAGCCTGGCCTTTTGTTTCTGCCCATTGTTCATTAGGTCGCCAGCTATGGAGACACACTTGATATGCTTGGCTTCCCCGGATGTATGAGGCTGGGGGGAGGGGGGTGTTAGTGGAGGGCAAGCGAGGGGGTAGGGGGTAAGGGAGTTGGTCAAAATTCAAGATTACAACTGACAGCACCTTCCCTGCTGTTCATAATAACAACTAGAGCTGGACAACATGCTTCTCACACACAAAACAGCTATGCCTCTACACACTCTTAGTCTTATGACTTTTGTGTTCTTAGTTTTAGTATTTTGTTTGAAGAGTAGATTTAGGAAGCTCAGCTAGGTACATATACACACACTCACACACACCCTCTCACACACACTGTTTGTCTCCCCTCTCCTCATTTTGTACCTCCTCTCCTCACTTTGTCTCTCCTCTCCTCACTTTGTCTCTCCTCTCCTCACTTTGTCTCTCCTCTCCTCACTTTGTCTCTCCTCTCCACACTATGTCTCTCCTCTCCACACATTATCTCCTCTCTCCTCACATTATCTCCCCTCTCCTCACATCATCTCCCCTCTCCACACATTATCTCCTCTCTCCTCACATTATCTCCCCTCTCCTCACATCATCTCCCCTCTCCACACATTATCTCCCCTCTCCTCACTTTGTCTCTCCTCTCCTGACTTTGTCTCTCCTCTCCTCACTTTGTCTCTCCTCTCCTCACTTTGTCTCTCCTATCCTCACTTTGTCTCTCCTCTCCTGACTTGAGTCTCTCCTCTCCTCATTTTGTCTCTCCTCACTTTGTCTCTCCTCTCCACACATTATCTCCCCTCTCCTCACTTTGTCTCTCCTCTCCTGACTTTGTCTCTCCTCTCCTCACTTTGTCTCTCCTCTCCTCACTTTGTCTCTCCTATCCTCACTTTGTCTCTCCTCTCCTGACTTGAGTCTCTCCTCTCCTCATTTTGTCTCTCCTCACTTTGTCTCTCCTCTCCACACATTATCTCCCCTCTCCTCACTTTGTCTCTCCTCTCCTGACTTTGTCTCTCCTCTCCTCATTTTGTCTCTCCTCTCCTCACTTTGTCTCTCCTCTCCTCACTTTGTCTCTCCTCTCCTGACTTGAGTCTCTCCTCTCCTGACTTTGTCTCTCCTCTCCTCACTTTGTCTCTCCTCTCCTCACTTTGTTCTCCTCTCCTCACTTTGTCTCTCCTCTCCTCACTTTGTCTCTCCTCTCCTCACTTTGTTCTCCTCTCCTCACTTTGTCTCTCCTCTCCTCACTTTGTTCTCCTCTCCTCACTTTGTCTCTCCTCACTTTGTCTCTCCTCTCCTCACTTTGTCTCTCCTCTCCTCACTTTGTCTCTCCTCTCCTCACTTTGTTCTCCTCTCCTCACTTTGTCTCTCCTCACTTTGTCTCTCCTCTCCTCACTTTGTCTCTCCTCTCCTCACTTTGTCTCTCCTCTCCTCACTTTGTCTCTCCTCTCCTCACTTTGTCTCTCCTCTCCTCACTTTGTTCTCCTCTCCTCACTTTGTCTCTCCTCTCCTCACTTTGTTCTCCTCTACTCACTTTGTCTCTCCTCTCCTGACTTGAGTCTCTCCTCTCCTCATTTTGTTCCTCCTCTCCTTCTTGTCAGTATCATCGGGCTTTTCTTCCATTCGTTTATTACCATCCTTTCATTCTTCTAAGCACACTTTGTTTGTTTTCCTGTCCGCTCAGAAATATCCTTTGTTGATTTCTCTTTCCTACATTTTAAACATTGGCTCTACCGTTTTTGTCCTACTAGATAATAGTGAGTCCCAGAATACTGTGCTTCAGGTATAGGCAAGTTTGCTGTCTGCACCTTTGTCCTTGACCATCAATCAAAAAGCTATTTCTCATACAAATGTTAACAATCTCTCTACTCTCTCCTCCTCTCTCCTACAGCACTTGCAGAAGCAGGAGAGTGCATGCAGCGGTGAGCAGTGTGTGTACTACTGTGCCCTGTGTGACTACTCCACCAAGGCCTGTCTGAACCTGGTGCAGCACGCTCGCTCCCCCCGCCACCAGCAGAACGAGGGTCTGAGGAAGCTACAGCTCCACCAGCAGGGACTGGGAGGAGAGGAAGATGGCCTGAATCTACACCAACTCTACCACGTCAAAGACTGCCCTCAACAACAAGGTAATGGTTTAGTCGTTTTTATATGGGTTTTCTTGGATTAGATTTGAAACATGGGACTTGGACCCACAGCATACTAGTCTAAGTCCTTGTTTCCCCCATTCTTTACCCACGCCCGTTCCTTCCTGCTACCACAACCAAACCATCTCTTCCTCCATCTCTCCCAAAACCCTTTACCACCACATTCATCTACCCCTCCCTCCCTCCCTCCCTCCCTCCCTCCCTCCCTCATCGAATAAAATCAAATGTTATTTGTCACATGCTTCGTAAACAACGAAAGGCTTACTTCCTAAAAATGCAGAGAGAAAAAAATTGAAAGAAATTAATAAAAATAGCGCGAGGAATAAATACACAATGAGTAACGATAACATGGCTATATACACAGGGTACCAGTACCGAGTCCATGTGCAGGGGTACGAGGCAATGCAGGTAGATATATACATGTATATGTAGGGATAAAGTGACCAGGCAACAGGATTGATAATAGACAGTAGCAGCAGTGTAAGTGATGAGTCAAAAGAGTTAGTGCAAAATGGGTCAATGCAGATAGTGCAGGTAGCTATTTGATTAACAATTTAACTACCTATTCAGCATCAATCCCTCCCTCCATCCCTCCCTCCTTTCTTCTCTCGATTCTTCCCTCCCTTTTATTTATTTCACCTTTATTTAACCAGGTAGGCTAGTTGAGAACAAGTTCTCATTTGCAACTGCGACCTGGCCAAGATAAAGCATAGCAGTGTGAACAGACAACACAGAGTTACACATGGAGTAAACAATTAGCAAGTCAATAACACAGTAGAAAAAAATGGGCAGTCTATATACAATGTGTGCAAAAGGCATGAGGAGGTAGGCGAATAATACAATTTTGCAGATTAACACTGGAGTGATAAAAGATCAGATGGGCATGTACAGGTAGAGATATTGGTGTGCAAAAGAGCAGAAAAGTAAATAAATAAAAACAGTATAAAAACAGTATGGGAATGAGGTAGGTGAAAAAGGGTGAGCTATTTACCTATAGACTATGTACAGCTGCAGCGATCGGTTAGCTGCTCGGATAGCTGATGTTTGAAGTTGGTGAGGGAGATAAAAGTCTCCAACTTCAGCGATTTTTGCAATTCGTTCCAGTCACAGGCAGCAGAGTACTGGAACGAAAGGCGGCCAAATGAGGTGTTGGCTTTAGGGATGATCAGTGAGATACACCTGCTGGAGCGCGTGCTACGCATGGGTGTTGCCATCGTGACCAGTGAACTGAGATAAGGCGGAGCTTTACCTAGCATGGACTTGTAAATGACCTGGAGCCAGTGGGTCTGGCGACGAATATGTAGTGAGGGCCAGCCGACTAGAGCATACAAGTCGCAGTGGTGGGTGGTATAAGGTGCTTTAGTGACAAAACGGATGGCACTGTGATAGACTGCATCCAGTTTGCTGAGTAGAGTATTGGAAGCTATTTTGTAGATGACATCGCCGAAGTCGAGGATCGGTAGGATAGTCAGTTTTACTAGGGTAAGCTTGGCAGCGTGAGTGAAGGAGGCTTTGTTGCGGAATAGAAAGCCGACTCTGGATTTGATTTTTGATTGGAGATGTTTGATGTGAGTCTGGAAGGAGAGTTTGCAGTCTAGCCAGACACCTAGGTACTTATAGATGTCCACATATTCAAGGTTGGAACCATCCAGGGTGGTGATGCTAGTCGGGCATGCGGGTGCAGGCAGCGATCGGTTGAAAAGCATGCATTTGGTTTTACTCGCGTTTAAGAGCAGTTGGAGGCCACGGAAGGAGTGCTGTATGGCATTGAAGCTCGTTTGGAGGTTTGATAGCACAGTGTCCAATGACGGGCCGAAAGTATATAGAATGGTGTCGTCTGCGTAGAGGTGGATCAGGGAATCGCCTGCAGCAAGAGCAACATCATTGATATATACAGAGAAAAGAGAGTCCCTCTCTCCATCCCTCTCACCCGCCGTACTCAGATCACGTCTTTTGAGTCAGGCAGTGCAGTCCACCTAATCTCCCCAAAATGAGCACGCTGTTCCCATTATGGTGCTACGCTTATATCACCAACACACACACTCTGCCGTCCCCTGTGCGGGGACATCCCAGGCATCCCAGACTTATGAAACTCTGCCTTTGGGAGGATCACACACACACACACACACACACACACACACACACACACACACACACACACACACACACACACACACACACACACACACACACACACACACACACACACACGCACACACATGCACACACATGCACACACACATACACGTCTTTCCCTGGAGTGAGCCTTCATTTCCTTTCTCATGACCAAAGCAATTTGGCTTTCATTTAAAAGCCCAGGGTCTGCCAGCCACTAATAAGTGTAGCAGAACTGTAAAACATTCTGAGAGACAAAAAAAAGATGAATGGTTTTCTTTGAGTCGGGGGGTTACGGTGTAGAGGGGGGGGGGCTGTAATTTAAACCAGAAGACACAGTCATAGTCTATTATATAATCATTCCTATGCTAATCCGGCACAATGAAATGAGTGCTTAACTTGTTTTTGCTTTGCTTGACCTGTCGGGAGGGACGGCTAACACGTTTTGAATGGCATTCCAGTGCACTTTTAGTGTGTGTGTGTGTGTGTGTTAGACATTAATCTGTGCTCCCCAAAGTGTCCTGTTTATATATGGACCCGCAAACCAGATGTGTCCAGTACTGAGAACCACATGTGATAGCAGCTCTCTCCACACACACACACACACACACACACACACACACACACACACACACACACACACACACACACACACACACACACACACACACACACACACACACACAGCCTTGACCGTATGGAGAAAAGAAGAGAGAGCTGCCATATTGAGAGAGAAGTAGGCCGTTTATACGTTTGGTTTTAATTAGAAGTGGATCACAGGTGATTCAGATTTGGTTGGGTCCACAAGGGAGTTGGGTCCACAAGACAAGCCAGGATAGATAAATCATTACTGTATTTATTCTGTCTCACACACATACACTCACACACACTCACACACACACATTCACATACACTCACTCATACACACTCACGCACACACACACTCACATACACTCACTCATACACACTCACACACACACACATTCACATACACTCACTCATACACACACTCACATACACTCACATACACTCACACACACTCACTTTTTTTCTCCATTCAATCTCTGCTCCTGTCCATTTCGGTCTCCTCCACAACTTACTATGCAAATATTTGTTTCAAATGTTCCACTGTTAAACAAATGTTTTTTGGGGGGGGAAGAGGGGGTTATATACCCCCAGTTGTATGCCACATAGTGCATTTCCACTAAGGAGGATGTGTAGGGTTTGAGTTGACGCTGCTGGGCACGTTCTTGGACACCCTGCTTCTTCCCATACTGCATCATTTTTGGGGGAACCGCGGTATTATTTCACCAAGTACCTAGTAAAACTGATTTACCTGTTTCCTTTTACACTATAAAGGAGACAGCTGGAGAGAAGTGTGGATATTCATTTCAGGCCTTTCAGAATACCTGAACTTTCTTTGCAATGGAGCAGATGTGATTGTATAATTGCCTATAGGGAACAGACTGAGTTCATGTGGATGATTATGTACATGTGGATGATTATGTACATGTGGATGATTATTTACATGTGGATGATTATGTACATGTGAGTTTAGCATTTGTTTCTGCTGCTGCATAACTCCTGTCCTGTACAGTTTCTATTGGTTAGTTACTGGTCGGTATGAACCATATTTATTGAAGTGCTGAGAGGTGTCTTTCTGTTAAAGCAGAACTCTGGCACACTGGGAATAACAGCCTGCTATTGCTCAGGACAATACCTGTGAGTGGATTTCATGAAATAGGTTTGATGCTGGTTTTATTGTCTAATTATTAGGACTTGTTCTATCTGTATGTGGGGCTAGGGAAGGTGGACGAGAGTCGCTGTAGTCGAGAAAATAGTATTTATCTCACTCTCTCTCCCACCCCTTTCCCTGTGACTTCTCAGTAAGTTAGCAGTGTAGTAATCAACATGTCCCGCTTCGTGTGGGTGTGTCTGAGAATCTCTCACTGTCCGTTGTCCCTAGGTGACGGTAACTCCCCATGTCATTGCCCAGTTGTCTCCTCATTTACTCTAGGTAAACACCATAGAGCTAAGTGTGTGTGCGTGTTTGTGAGCGTGTGAGTGAGCATGTGAGTGTGATGTGGTTAAACATGAGTTTTAAGTGGAGTTCCCCCATTTGTAAATCAATGTAATCTAAGAGCCGACCAACGCAGCTTTTTACACACACTTGAGCTTGTTAAAATGGTTTCCCCATAAAAACGTGAAACAAAAACACTCACCGCCCATGTTCTGTACCCATGTGTGTGTGTGCACATCCTTCATGTGTGTGTGTGCACATCCTTCATGTGTGTGTGTGCACATCCTTCATGTGTGTGTGTGCACGTCCTTCATGTGTGTGTGTGCACGTCCTTCATGTGTGTGTGTGCACGTCCTTCATGTGTGTGTGTGCACGTCCTTCATGTGTGTGTGTGCACATCCTTCATGTGTGTGTGTGCACGTCCTTCATGTGTGTGTGTGCACATCCTTCATGTGTGTGTGTGCACGTCCTTCATGTGTGTGTGCACGTCCTTCATGTGTGTGTGTGCACGTCCTTCGTGTGTGTGTGTGCACGTCCTTCGTGTGTGTGTGTGCACGTCCTTCGTGTGTGTGTGTGCACGTCCTTCATGTGTGTGTCTGCACGTCCTTCGTGTGTGTGTGTGCACATCCTTCGTGTGTGTGTGTGCACGTCCTTCGTGTGTGTGTGTGCACGTCCTTCATGTGTGTGTCTGCACGTCCTTCGTGTGTGTGTGTGCACATCCTTCGTGTGTGTGTGCACGTCCTTCATGTGTGTGTATGTGTTTATGAATCCTCCTACCGTATGGAGAATCAGCAGAGGTTAAGGAAATTGACTTGATAGAGAATGCCAGTTTAGATCCCAGACAGGGAGAATGAATTCCTCCACAACATGACACAGAGAGTTCAGCCATTTTGTTGTCTGGCTTTGAACAGCGGCCAAAAGTTGTTAGTCCAAATGAGATGATTGTTTGTATAACAGAGTTAGATGGTGAATAGAGCTGCTATGAGAACTTTAACATAGATGTACATGCAGGACAAATGGACTGGTTCTCAGTCACGTTTTTCCATCCTCAGTTTTAAGATGAAACTAATGGCTGATAGATCATGTTTGAAACGGTGACAGACACACTGTTATGTTATTGAAGGAAAAAAACATGAAATGTTAAACGATAAGAGACGAAGAATCTGAAGCGAAAAGGATTGATTGTGCAGTAGTTGCTTCTGAGAGTGTATCAGTGTGTGTAGTGCTGCTCCATTAGACTGTTTATCTCCCTATGAACTAGCCCTATGAACCAGCTCTATGAACCAGCCCTATGAACCAGCCCTATGAACCAGCCCTATGAACCAGCCCTATGAACCAGCCCTATGGACCAGCCCTATGAACCAGCCCTATGAACCAGCCCTATGAACCAGCCCTATGAACCAGCCCTATGAACTAGCCCTATGAACCAGCCCTATGAACCAGCCCTATGGACCAGCCCTATGAACCAGCCCTATGAACCAGCCCTATGAACCAGCCCTATGAACCAGCCCTATGGACCAGCCCTATGAACCAGCCCTATGAACCAGCCCTATGAACCAGCCCTATGAACCAGCCCTATGAATCAGCCCTATGAACCAGCCCTATGAACCAGCCCTATGAACCAGCCCTATGAACCAGCCCTATGAACCAACCCTATGAACCAGCCCTATGAACCAGCCCTATGAACCAGCCCTATGAACCAGCCCCATGAACCAGCCCTATGAACCAGCCCTATGAACCAGCCCTATGAACCAGCCCTATGAACCAGCCCTATGAACCAGCCCCATGAACTAGCCCTATGAACCAGCCCCATGAACTAGCCCTATGAACCAGCCCTATAAGACCAGCCCCATGAACTAGCCCTATGAACCAGCCCTATGAACCAGCCCTATGAACCAGCCCCATGAACTAGCCCTATGAACCAGCCCTATGGACCAGCCCTATGAACCAGCCCTATGAACCAGCCCCGTGAACTAGCCCTATGAACCAGCCCTATGAACCAGCCCCATGAACTAGCCCTATGAACCAGCCCTATAGACCAGCCCCATGAACTAGCCCTATGAACCAGCCCTATGAACCAGCCCTATGAACCAGCCCTATGAACCAGCCCCATGAACTAGCCCTATGAACCAGCCCTATAGACCAGCCCCATGAACTAGCCCTATGAACCAGCCCTATGAACCAGCCCTATAGACCAGCCCCATGAACCAGCCCTATGAACCAGCCCTATGAACCAGCCCTATGAACCAGCCATATGGACCAGCCCTATGAACCAGGCCTATGAACCAGCCCTATGAACCAGCCCTATGGACCAGCCCTATGAACCAGCCCTATGAACCAGCCCTATGGACCAGCCCTATGAACCAGCGCTATGAACCAGCCCCATGAACTAGCCCTATGAACCAGCCCCATAGACCAGCCCCATGAACCAGCCCTATGAACCAGCCTTATGAACCAGCCCTATGAACCAGCCCTATGGACCAGCCCTATGAACCAGCCCTATGGACCAGCCCTATGAACCAGCCCTATGAACCAGCCCTATGAACCAGCCCTATGAACCAGCCCCATGAACTAGCCCTATGAACCAGCCCTATGAACCAGCCCTATGAACCAGCCCTATGAACCAGCCCCATGAACTAGCCCTATGAACCAGCCC
Source organism: Oncorhynchus keta (assembly GCF_023373465.1). Taxonomy (NCBI): domain Eukaryota; kingdom Metazoa; phylum Chordata; class Actinopteri; order Salmoniformes; family Salmonidae; genus Oncorhynchus; species Oncorhynchus keta. The sequence continues at coordinate 64,274,300 of NC_068448.1, forward strand.
TATAGACCAGCCCCATGAACTAGCCCTATGAACCAGCCCTATGAACCAGCCCTATAGACCAGCCCCATGAACCAGCCCCATGAACCAGCCCTATGAACCAGCCCTATGGACCAGCCCTATGAACCAGGCCTATGAACCAGCCCTATGAACCAGCCCTATGGACCAGCCCTATGAACCAGCCCTATGAACCAGCCCTATGGACCAGCCCTATGAACCAGCCCTATGGACCAGCCCTATGAACCAGCCCTATGAACCATCCCTATGGACCAGCCCTATGAACCAGCCCTATGGACCAGCCCTATGAACCAGCCCTATGAACCAGCCCTATGAACCAGCCCTATGAACCAGCCCTATGGACCAGCCCTATGCACCAGGCCAACCAGCCCTATGAACCAGCCCTATGAACCAGCCCTATGAACCAGCCCTATGAACCAGGCCTATGAACCAGCCCTATGAACCAGCCCTATGGACCAGCCCTATGAACCAGGCCTATGAACCAGCCCTATGAACCAGCCCTATGGACCAGCCCTATGAACCAGCCCTATGAACCAGCCCTATGGACCCACCCTATGAACCAGCCCTATGGACCAGCCCTATGAACCAGCCCTATGAACCATCCCTATGGACCAGCCCTATGAACCAGCCCTATGGACCAGCCCTATGAACCAGCCCTATGAACCAGCCCTATGGACCTGCCCTATGAACCAGCCCTATGAACCAGCCCTATGGACCAGCCCTATGAACCAGCCCTATGAACCAGCCCTATGAACCAGCCCTATGAACCAGCCCTATGAACCAGCCCTATGGACCAGCCCTATGAACCAGCCCTATGAACCAGCCCTATGGACCAGCCCTATGAACCAGCCCTATGGACCTGCCCTATGAACCAGCCCTATGAACCAGCCCTATGGACCAGCCCTATGAACCTGCCCTATGAACCAGCCCTATGAACCAGCCCTATGGACCTGCCCTATGGACCTGCCCTATGAACCAGCCCTATGGACCTGCCCTATGGACCAGCCCTATGAACCAGCCCTATGGACCAGCCCTATGAACCAGCCCTATGAACCTGCCCTATGAACCTGCCCTATGAACCAGCCCTATGAACCTGCCCTATGAACCTGCCCTATGGACCAGCCCTATGGACCAGCCCTATGAACCAGCCCAAGCAGAAAGAAACAACCGTTCTGCATCCATCAGACCAAGCAGTACGAAACAACCGTTCTGCATCCATCAGACCAAGCAGAACGAAACAACCATTCTGCATCCATCAGACCAAGCAGTACGAAACAACCGTTCTGCATCCATCAGACCAAGCAGTAAGAAACAACCGTTCTCCATCCATCAGACACTTTTAATCTTCCGTGTCTCAGAAACAGAAAAGGAGATGGGATCTTATGGAGGTAATTATTTCTGAGCTGTGTCTGTCATCCCCCCTAGGTCCCCCTCTCCTCTCCCCCTGTACATTAAAGTGGGGGGAAAAGGCCGCCTTTGTTTGAGTCCCCCCTTTAAACAAAAGACCCCACTGACTCAGGGGGCTGAACAACACTTTAAATGCTTCTCTCTCTGTGTGTGTGCATGTGTGCGTGAGTGGGTGTGTGCATGTGTGTGTGTCTCTTTTGTTTTGTTTTCTGAGTGATAAGGCTCCGGGAGGTTTGTAGTCTTGTTCAGATTAGTGTAGCCTTGCTAACCATTTACATATAGCAGCTGTAGGCCAGGCAAGGCCCTAATGGACACACTGAGGCAGTGTGTGTGTATGTTTGTGCATGAATGTGTGCATATGTATATAGTTTATTGCCTTATCGTAGCTAAACAAAACATGCAGCCTCAGTTTATGCATTTGTTTGACTAAACTCTGAGCATAATCATCCTTATGTTTTTACTATGACTAGCTCTTTCTCCTCTCCTCCCTCCTCTTTCCCCTCTCCTCCCTCTTCCTCTCCTCTCCTCCCTCATCTTTCTCCTCTCCTCCCTCTTCCTCTCCTCTCCTCCCTCTTTCTCCTCTCCTCCCTCCTCCTCTCCTCTCTTCTCTTCTCCTCTCTTCTCCTCCCTCTTCCTCTCCTCTCCTCCCTCTTTCTCCTCTCCTCCCTCCTCTCCTCTCCTCTCTTCTCCTCTCCTCCCTCTTCCTCTCCTCTCCTCCCTCCTTTTTCTCCTCTCCTCCCTCCTCCTCTCCTCCCTCCTCTTTCTCCTCTCCTCCCTCCTATTTCTCCTCTCCTCCCCCTCTTTCTCCTCTCCTCCTTCCTCCTCTCCTCCCTCCTCGTTCTCCTTTCCTCCCTCCTCCTTTCCTCTCCTCCCTTCTCCTCCCTCCTCTTTCTCCTCTCCTCCCTCCTCCTCTACTCTCCTCCCTCTTCTTTCTCCTCTCCTCCCTCCTCCTCTCCTCTCCTCTCCTCCCTCCTCTTTCTCCTCTCCTCCCTCTTTCTCCTCTCCTCCCTCCTCTTTCTCCTCTCCTCTCCTCCCTCCTCTTTCTCCTCTCCTCCCTCCTCCTCCTCTCCTCCCTCCTCCCTCTTCCTCTCCTCCCTCCTCTTTCTCCTCTCCTCCCTCCTCCTCTCCTTCCTCCTCTTTCTCCTCTCATCCCTCCTCTTTCTCCTCTCCTCCCTCCTCTTTCTCCTCTCCTCCCTCCTCCTCTCCTCTCCTCCCTCCTCTTTCTCCTCTCCTCCCTCCTCCTCTCCTCTCATCCCTCCTCTTTCTCCTCTCCTCCTTCCTCCTCTCCTCTCCTCCCTCCTCTTTCTCATCTCCTCCTCTCCTCCCTCCTCTTTCTCCTCTCCTCTTTCTCCTCTCCTCTCTCCTCTTTCTCCTCTTTCTCCTCTCCTCTCCTCCCTCCTCTTTCTCCTCTCCTCCCTCCTCCTCTCCTCTCCTCCCTCCTCTTTCTCCTCTCCTCCCTCCTGTTTCTCCTCTCCTCCCTCCTCCTCTCCTCCCTGCATTGCGATGTGATGACACTGAGACTACTTTAAGCCATTAGGGTTTTCTCTCTCTTTTTATCTCCTAGTCTCCCTCCCTTCTTTTTTTGGAGCGATGGGGCGGTTTAGCAATTATAGCGGTTACTTTTCAGGATCATTCTCTCTCTCCCTCTCTCTCTGTCTGTCTCTCTCTCCCTCTCTGTCTGTCTGTCTGTCTGTCTGTCTGTCTGTCTGTCTGTCTGTCTGTCTGTCTGTCTTTTTCTTTCTGTCTGTCTGTCTCTCTTTTTCTCTCTGTCTGTCTCTCTCTTTCTCTCTCTGTCTGTCTGTCTCTCTCTCTCTCTGTCTGTCTGTCTCTCTTTCTCTCTGTCTGTCTCTCTCTCCCTCTCTGTCTGTCTGTCTGTCTCTCTCTTTCTCTCTCTGTCTGTCTGTCTCTCTCTCTGTCTGTCTCTCTCTTTTTTTCTGTCTGTCTCTCTCTTTCTCTCTCTGTCTGTCTGTCTCTCTTTTTCTCTCTCGCCTCTTTTTCTCTCCCTCTCCCGCTCCCTCTTTCTCTATCTCCCTCTCTCGTTCTCGCTCTCTTTCTCTCTATCTATCTCTCTATCTGTCTCTTTTTCTCTCTGGCCTCTCTTTCTCTTTCTCTCCCTGTCTCTCTATTTCCAGGGTTTGTCTCAGTAATTTGAGGCCATTACAGAACCATCTATGGTGGGGTAGTGGAGTGCGAGCGATGCAATACACACCCAAATATACCCTGTTCACTCGGCTAGCCACGGGGGCTACTCTAATGCAGCTGCAGCCATTTTCTTTTCATTCCCCAGACAAAGTCATAGACACTGCCTTGCTAGGGGCTCGAGGGGCACACAGAGGGTTATAGTCTATGAACTCCATAGAGGAAAGTATAGAACCAGTGTGTATTCCCAGTCAGGAAAGCCCCTTTAGGATAAATATGAATGATGTACTCCCGGCAGAGTGAAATCTCTTTCCACAGGAAAATCCCCACGATGAGATCGACATGATCACTCTCAGGGGGGATTTGATAGGCCTTATAGCTTTTATTAAATGGAGACAAACCCCTCTATTTTAAATCATTTGTCAAATCAAAATAAGATACTTTCGCTTGGGTATTATTATATTTTCGGCAAGTAGCAATTTACCCAAATTTCTCCAAACCATATTCTGGACGGCAGGCGGGCGAAAAGATGTAGTCATTTTTGAATAATTCCATCCAAGTGAATTATAATTACCTTGCGGTTTGTGTGTGTGTGTGTGTGTGTGTGTGTGTGTGTGTGTGTGTGTGTGTGTGTGTGTGTGTGTGTGTGTGTGTGTGTGTGTGTGTGTGTGTGTGTGTGTGTGTGTGTGTGTGTGTGTGTGTGTGTGTGTGTGTGTGTGTGTAGCCCAAAAAACGCAGTTCTGACTTTTACTTATGAAAAGGGCCATTTGACCAGAAACTATTTTTGAATTGGTGCGTTGGGGCGGTATGGGCCTAGATGATTGTTGTTCTTTGGTGAAGGGTAATACCAGAGCTAAATTGTTCCCTGATGTTCCAGTCAGAGGTTTTGTGCCCGCTGACATTTATAATTACCTCCTGATTATCCAACATTAGCATACCTGACCATGCCACGTTAGACTTATTTACAATACAAAAGCCCTGTGCCCGCTGTGTGTGTGCGCGCATGCCTGCGTGTGTGTAGGCTACTAGCGTTTGTGTTTGTGTTTGTGTACTAAAAACGTCACACAAAAAATGACTTAACCCATTTGAAAGAGGACGAAGGGCATTTACTGAGCTTTGCGATTTAATGACATTTTAAACGATGAAATCACAAAGTGAGTTTGGTACACAATACAACAATCTCTGCCAGTGAGCATGAAGATAACAAACAATACACTGATTTGAGGTCAAGATAGGACAACGGTTACCTAGCAATACACACACTGGTCCAAAGTAGTCCGAGTTTGTGTGTATCACCGTGGACTCAGACTAACACACACACGCACACACAAAGATGTCCCTGGCCTACACACATCTCTCTCTCTTCTATCTCTCATTTCCTTGCTTTTCTTTCCCACTCCCTCCCACATTCTCTCCTGTCTTTCATCTCTCTGTCCTTCTGTCTCTCTGTTGGTGGATGAGCCCAGTGTGGGCTGACATGGACCTTCCTGGTTGTGTTCCTCATCTACCTGTTGGTTCCTGTCCATTGTCAGTGTGAATAGAAGGAAGTGTTTCATAAGGTGCTGTGTGTTTGTTTCATAAGAGAGAATTACATTTACATTACATTTAAGTCATTTAGCAGACGCTCTTATCCAGATTGGTGCATTCACCTTATGACATCCAGTGGAACAGCCACTTTACAATAGTGCATCTAAATCTTTTTTGGGGGGGGTGAGAAGGATTACTTATCCTATCCTAGGTATTCCTTAAAGAGGTGGGGTTTCAGGTGTCTCCGGAAGGTGGTGATTGACTCCGCTGTCCTGGCATCGTGAGGGAGTTTGTTCCACCATTGGGGGGCCAGAGCAGCGAACAGTTTTGACTGGGCTGAGCGGGAACTGTACTTCCTCAGTGGTAGGGAGGCGAGCAGGCCAGAGGTGGATGAACGCAGTGTCCTTGTTTGGGTGTAGGGCCTGATCAGAGCCTGGAGGTACTGAGGTGCCGTTCCCCTCACAGCTCCGTAGGCAAGCACCATGGTCTTGTAGAATCTCAGTTTACAGGTCAGTCCAGGGCTATTAGCTGAGACAAAGGCTGTTTTACATAAAGAGAAGATTCTCTGTCTTTCTTTTTTAACACCGGTGTGTCTCCCTCCCCTCCTCTTTAACACCCCCTCTCTGTTGTCTCTACCTCCTCTCTAACACCCCCTCTCTGTTGTCTCTTCCTCCTCTCTAACACCCCCTCTCTGTTGTCTCTTCCTCCTCTCTAACACCCCTCTCCGTTGTCTCTTCCTCCTCTCTAACACCCCCTCTCTGTTGTCTCTTCCTCCTCTCTAACACCCCCTCTCTGTTGTCTCTTCCTCCTCTCTAACACCCCCTCTCTGTTGTCTCTTCCTCCTCTTTAACACCCCCTCTCTGTTGTCTCTTCCTCCTCTCTAACACCCCTCTCTGTTGTCTCTTCCTCCTCTCTAACACCCCTCTCTGTTGTCTCTTCCTCCTCTCTAACACCCCCTCTCTGTTGTCTCTTCCTCCTCTCTAACACCCCCTCTCTGTTGTCTCTTCCTCCTCTCTAACACCCCTCTCTGTTGTCTCTTCCTCCTCTCTAACACCCCTCTCTGTTGTCTCTTCCTCCTCTCTAACACCCCCTCTCTGTTGTCTCTTCCTCCTCTCTAACACCCCTCTCTGTTGTCTCTTCCTCCTCTCTAACACCCCTCTCTGTTGTCTCTTCCTCCTCTCTAACACCCCTCTCTGTTGTCTCTTCCTCCTCTCTAACACCCCTCTCTGTTGTCTCTTCCTCCTCTCTAACACCCCCTCTCTGTTGTCTCTTCCTCCTCTCTAACACCCCTCTCTGTTGTCTCTTCCTCCTCTCTAACACCCCTCTCTGTTGTCTCTTCCTCCTCTCTAACACCCCCTCTCTGTTGTCTCTTCCTTCTCTCTAACACCCCTCTCTGTTGTCTCTTCCTCCTCTCTAACACCCCCTCTCTGTTGTCTCTTCCTCCTCTCTAACACCCCTCTCTGTTGTCTCTTCCTCCTCTCTAACACCCCTCTCTGTTGTCTCTTCCTCCTCTCTAACACCCCTCTCTGTTGTCTCTTCCTCCTCTCTAACACCCCTCTCTGTTGTCTCTTCCTGCTCTCTAACACCCCTCTCTGTTGTCTCTTCCTCCTCTCTAACACCCCTCTCTGTTGTCTCTTCCTCCTCTCTAACACCCCCTCTCTGTTGTCTCTTCCTCCTCTCTAACACCCCTCTCTGTTGTCTCTTCCTCCTCTCTAACACCCCTCTCTGTTGTCTCTTCCTCCTCTTTAACACCCCTCTCTGTTGTCTCTTCCTCCTCTCTAACACCCCTCTCTGTTGTCTCTTCCTCCTCTCTAACACCCCTCTCTGTTGTCTCTTCCTCCTCCCTAACCCCCCTCTCTGTTGTCTCTTCCTCCTCTCTAACACCCCCTCTCTGTTGTCTCTTCCTCCTCTCTAACACCCCTCTCTGTTGTCTCTTCCTCCTCTCTAACACCCCTCTCTGTTGTCTCTTCCTCCTCTCTAACACCCCTCTCTGTTGTCTCTTCCTCCTCTCTAACACCCCTCTCTGTTGTCTCTTCCTCCTCTCTAACACCCCTCTCTGTTGTCTCTTCCTCCTCTCTAACACCCCCTCTCTGTTGTCTCTTCCTCCTCTCTAACACCCCTCTCTGTTGTCTCTTCCTCCTCTCTAACACCCCTCTCTGTTGTCTCTTCCTCCTCTCTAACACCCCCTCTCTGTTGTCTCTTCCTCCTCTCTAACACCCCTCTCTGTTGTCTCTTCCTCCTCTCTAACACCCCTCTCTGTTGTCTCTTCCTCCTCTCTAACACCCCTCTCTGTTGTCTCTTCCTCCTCTCTAACACCCCCTCTCTGTTGTCTCTTCCTCCTCTCTAACACCCCTCTCTGTTGTCTCTTCCTCCTCTCTAACACCCCCTCTCTGTTGTCTCTTCCTCCTCTCTAACACCCCTCTCTGTTGTCTCTTCCTCCTCTCTAACACCCCTCTCTGTTGTCTCTTCCTCCTCTCTAACACCCCTCTCTGTTGTCTCTTCCTCCTCTCTAACACCCCCTCTCTGTTGTCTCTTCCTCCTCTCTAACACCCCTCTCTGTTGTCTCTTCCTCCTCTCTAACACCCCTCTCTGTTGTCTCTTCCTCCTCTCTAACACCCCTCTCTGTTGTCTCTTCCTCCTCTCTAACACCCCTCTCTGTTGTCTCTTCCTCCTCTCTAACACCCCTCTCTGTTGTCTCTTCCTCCTCTCCTCTCTAACACCCCTCTCTGTTGTCTCTTCCTCCTCTCTAACACCCCCTCTCTGTTGTCTCTTCCTCCTCTCTAACACCCCCTCTCTGTTGTCTCTTCCTCCTCTCTAACACCCTAACACCCCTCTCTGTTGTCTCTTCCTCCTCTCTAACCCCTCTCTGTTGTCTCTTCCTCCTCTCTAACACCCCTCTCTGTTGTCTCTTCCTCCTCTCTAACACCCCTCTCTGTTGTCTCTTCCTCCTCCTCTCTAACACCCCTCTCTGTTGTCTCTTCCTCCTCTCTAACACCCCTCTCTGTTGTCTCTTCCTCCTCTCTAACACCCCTCTCTGTTGTCTCTTCCTCCTCTCTAACACCCCTCTCTGTTGTCTCTTCCTCCTCTCTAACACCCCTCTCTGTTGTCTCTTCCTCCTCTCTAACACCCCTCTCTGTTGTCTCTTCCTCCTCTCTAACACCCCTCTCTGTTGTCTCTTCCTCCTCTCTAACACCCCTCTCTGTTGTCTCTTCCTCCTCTCTAACACCCCTCTCTGTTGTCTCTTCCTCCTCTCTAACACCCCTCTCTGTTGTCTCTTCCTCCTCTCTAACACCCCCTCTCTGTTGTCTCTTCCTCCTCTCTAACACCCCCTCTCTGTTGTCTCTTCCTCCTCTCTAACACCCCTCTCTGTTGTCTCTTCCTCCTCTCTAACACCCCCTCTCTGTTGTCTCTTCCTCCTCTCTAACACCCCTCTCTGTTGTCTCTTCCTCCTCTCTAACACCCCCTCTCTGTTGTCTCTTCCTCCTCTCTAACACCCCTCTCTGTTGTCTCTTCCTCCTCTCTAACACCCCCTCTCTGTTGTCTCTTCCTCCTCTCTAACACCCCCTCTCTGTTGTCTCTTCCTCCTCTCTAACACCCCCTCTCTGTTGTCTCTTCCTCCTCTCTAACACCCCCTCTCTGTTGTCTCTTCCTCCTCTCTAACACCCCCTCTCTGTTGTCTCTGCCTCCTCTCTAACACCCCCTCTCTGTTGTCTCTTCCTCCTCTCTAACACCCCCTCTCTGTTGTCTCTTCCTCCACTCTCTCCCTCTTTCTTGTCTTCTCCCCTCTTCTCCTAATTCTCATCCATCAGAACAAAGTATGAAATTGATAGCTAGTATTGATTACCAATAGCTGCGGTTAATAGTTGCTAACTCAGGGAAGCTTTGCAGCTTTGGCCAGTGTGTGTGTGTGTGTGTGTGTGTGTGTGTGTGTGTGTGTGTGTGTGTGTGTGTGTGTGTGTGTGTGTGTGTGTGTGTGTGTGTGTGTGTGTGTGTGTGTGTGTGTGTGTGTGTGTGTGTGTGTGTGTGTGTGTGTGCGCATGTAGGCAATGCAATGCAACTTGGGATTTGGGTTCGATACTCCCATCATGCTCTGTTAGCGGAGCTGCTCAATAGCGTCCATGTCATAGACAATCCCTGTGTTGTGTGTTTTACTGTACCCCACCACAACAGACCCCACAACAGGAGAGGAGGGGAGGAATGGAGAGGAGAAGAGAGGGGAGAGGAGAGGAGAGGAGAGGAGAGGAGAGGAGGAGGAGAGGAGAGGGGAGGGAGGGGAGCGGAGAGGGGAGAGGAGAGGGAGGAGAGGAGAGGAGGAGAGGAGAGGAGAGGAGAGGAGAGGGGTAGGGTTCCGTCTCTCTCCTCATCCTCTCTGATAGAAAGTGATGTTTGTTTAATTGCCTCATAAACTATGTTATGTCTAAAAGAGAGATGCTTTCATTGGACAGGGAGAATGAGTGGCCTGTCTTCCCATGTAACTGTATCTCTGTGTGTGTGTGTGTGTGTGTGTGTGTGTGTGTGTGTGTGTGTGTGTGTGTGTGTGTGTGTGTGTGTGTGTGTGTGTGTGTGTGTGTGTGTGTGTGTGTGTCTTCTGCTGTCTCCCTCCAGCCATATCAACTAGAACACATGGTTAATGTCATCTCCCATTATTTTAATTACTGTAGAGAAACACTAACACACACACACAGACACACACACACACAGACATCATCTCACATCAATTGAATTAGTGTAAACTGTCATTATTATTATCACAGGCCTTAAGGCCTGGTTCTTACCTGAGGTTATAGATGTAGAAAGTGTTTCAGTATTATTTCATTTATTGTGTATTTTTATGTGACATCTGCACTCTGCTTATGCATGAATGAACAGCCCCTGTGTTAATGTGTAATCGTCTTTTTAATGACTAAAAATGTGTGTGTGTGTGTGTGTGTGTGTGTGTGTGTGTGTGTGTGTGTGTGTGTGTGTGTGTGTGTGTGTGTGTGTGTGTGTGTGTGTGTGTGTGTGTGTGTGTGTGTGTGTGTGTGTGTGTGTAGTAATTAAAAACAAGAGATGTAGATGTAACAAATCAGTGTGTGTCAAAGTGCTCGTCTCCACACTCTCCCTCCAGCACACACCTATTCCTAGCACACACACACACACACACACACACACACACACACACACACACACACACACACACACACACACACACACACACACACACACACACACACACACACATCCCTAGTGCACACAGTCAGTATCATTGTGGTAGAACATCCATCTGACAGTAGATTTAAGGAGGGTTAGCAGACGTCAAAGAAATGCCCGGCTGCATTTGTGGAAATAGCCGCCCCAACACACAACACACACACACTCTTTCTCTCTCTCTCTCTCTCTCTCTCTCTCTCTCTCTCTCTCTCTCTCTCTCTCTCTCTCTCTCTCTCTCTCTCTCTCTCTCTCTCTCTCTCTCTCTCTCTCTCTCTCTCTCTCTCTCTCTCTCTCTCTCTCTCTCTCTCTCTCTCTCTCTCTCTCTCTCTCTCTCTCTCTCTCTCTCTCTCTCTCTCTCTCTCTCTCTCTCACACACACACACACACACACACACACACACACACACACACACACACACACACACATACACATACACTCTGGTGCTGTGGGGCCCTGCTAAGTGAGCAGAAGTGTGTGTTGCATTATTCACTGTGGCCAGTGATCGAATCCTGGTTCAATAGCACTAAAGCTGTGGAGCACAAGAGAGATTTGTCTTACAAAACCTTAAGAGGCGCTCGGAACGTCCACACACACACTCACACACACACACACACACACACACACACACACACACACACACACACACACACACACACACTCACACTCACACACACACATTGATTTTTGGTGGCGGGAATCTCCAAGGCTTTTGAGGAGAGAGGTTAGTTGAGAGGGACTTCCTCCTTCAGAGTAACACGAACACACATACATACATACACTCATTATAGAGATATAAAGACTGAGAGGGGATAAGGGAGGTCAAATGAGAGTGAAAGGTCGGAACAGAAAGAACAGAGGGAGAAATATTCAGATGATTCTCCCTAATTAGCTTTCATTTACCAATAGTCAAATAAACAGCCTGCTCAGTTATCATTAAAAGGCTAAATCATGGACAGATTAACCTTAATTAATTGAGAACTAATGTACTGTACTGTACACAAGCACACACACACATACACACACACACACGTGTCATTTGAGCGGAAAGACGTAGAGATTAATCCAAGAGAGTCCGAGCTCAGACAGAGCTGGCTTACGAGGTGTTTGTATGTGTTGGGAGGGATAACTCTAAGACTGGCAGCTGCCACCTGCTGCCGTCACACATACACACACACACAAGTACACCTGCATTAAAGAGATGTGGAGTAAGAGAGAGAGAGAGAGAGAGATGTATTTGATGGTAAATTGTAATAGATAGATACACCAGTCTATACTTGCTGACACTTCACTTAAAGGAAAAATTCACCCAAAACCACTAATTCCTTCATTTTGTTGTGTTAAATAACACTGATATGTGAGAACAATATTTTTGGTGAACAAATGTTTCATTTTGGTGTTATAATATGGTTGGTAGCAACACGGAAAATCTGTTGCAGCTCAAGTCAACTACAAAATCCATAATCGAATGCTCTCTCTATGGGCTGACTGGCTAGCTAACTATCAAGGTAGCTAGCTAGCAAATGTAGATACACACAATAATACCAAAGACAATATCAGCGTGTAATGTAGCTAGTTAGCTGTAAAATCGCCTGAACAAACTGCACTATCAATTTAGTAGTCTACAATCTCACCATGTTCAAATTGTAGATCGATGTGCCTCACAGAGGGAAGTCTTACACTTATGAGGAGATGGTACGTCGCGCGGTGCATTTTGGGCAATTCTGGGACAAGAAGCACTGTCCTTCAAGGAGTGAATGGGTGTCTATTGGCCGCGAGCTTAAAAGCCAGCTTTAGAACGTATTTCCTCAAGAAGAAGTACAACATTACAAATCTTTTCTAAGATGTGAGAAAGTTAACTTGCTTTCTGTAGTATCGTATTGCTTTGGAATCGTGACATTAGGTACTTTCGAGGAAAAATAGGCACGTTTCTCAACATATACACTGACTTTGAGAAGGGACTGAGATTAGCTTAGCTTACCACGTGACGCAGCATGACAAC